>NW_027254391.1:380531-470104 GCF_044704955.1 Pristiophorus japonicus | reverse complement strand
TGGCACTGGTTACAGAGATAGGGAGGGAGTTGGGCTGGAGGAGGTTATAGAGATAGGGAGGGTTGTAGAGCTGGAGATGTTTATAGAAATAGGGAGGGTTGTAGGGCTGACGGAGGTTACAATGATCGGGAGGTGTGTAGTGCTGGAAGGGGTTACATAGATAGGGAGGGTTGTAGTGATGGAGGAGGTTACAGAGATAGGGAGTGTTGGAGGACTGGAAGAGGTTACAATGATCAGGAGGGTTGTAGGGCTGGAGGAGGTTACAGAGATAGGAGGGTTGTAGGGCTGGAGGAGGTTACAGAGATAGGGAGGGGTGAAGGGCTGGAGGAGGTTATAGAGATAGGGAGGCGTGTAGGGCTGGAGGAGGTTACAGAGATAGGGAGGGTTGTAGGGCTGGAGGAGGTTACAGAGATAGGGAGTGTTGTAGGACTGGAGGAGGTAACAATGATCGGGAGGGTTGTAGGGCTGGAGGAGGTTACAGAGATAGGGAGGGATGTAGGGGCTGGATGAAGTTACAGAGATAGAGAGGGGTGAAGGGCTGGAGGAGGTTACAGAGATAGGGAGGGGGGAATGGCTGGAGGAGGTTACTGAGATAGGGAGAGGTGTAGGGCTGGAGGAGGTTACAGTGATAGGGAGGGTTGTAGAGTTGAAGGAGGTTACAGAGATAGGGAGGGTTGTAGGGCTGGAGGAGGTTCTGGGGATAGGTAGGGTTGTAGGGCTGGAGGAGGTAACAGTGATAGGTAGGCGTGTAGTGCTGGAGGAGGTAACAGTGATAGGGAGGGTTGTACGGCTGGAGGAGTTTACAGTGATAGGGAGGGGTGTAGTGCAGGAGGGGCGTTCCAGAGTTAGGGAGGGTTGTAGGGCATGAGGAGGATACAGAGATAGGGAGGGGTGTAGGGCTGGAGGAGGTTACAGAGATAGGAGGGTTGTAGTGCTGGAGGAGGTTACAGAGATGGGGAGGGTTGTAGGGCTGGAGGAGGTTACAATGATACGGAGGCGTGTAGGGCTGGAGGAGGTTACAGAGATAGGGAGGGTTGTAGGGCTGGAGGAGGTTACAGTGATACGGAGGCGTGTAGGGCTGGAGGAGGTTACAGTGATAGGGAGGTGTGTAGGGCTGGAGGAGGTTACAGAGATAGCGAGGGTTGTCGGACTGGAGGAGGTTATAGAGATAGGGAGGCGTGTAGGGCTGGAGGAGGTTACAGAGATAGGGAGGGTTGTAGGGCTGGAGGAGGTTACAGAGATTGGGAAGGTTGTAGGGCTGGAGGAGGTTACAGTGATAAGGAGGTTTGTAGGGCTGGAGGAGATTACAGAGATAGGGTGGCGTATAGGGCTGGAGGCGGTTACAGAGATAGGGAGGGTTGTAGGGCTGGAGGAGGTTTCAGAGATAGGGAGGCGTGTAGGGCTGGAGGAGGTTACAGAGATAGGGAGGGTTGTAGGGCTGGAGGAGGTTACAGTGATAGGGAGTGCTTTTGGGCTGGAGGAGGTAACAATGATAGGGAGGGGTGTAGGGCTGGAGGAGGTTACAGAGATAGGGAAGTTTGTAGGTTTGGAGGAGGTTACAGAGATAGGGATGGATGTAGGTCTGGAGGAGGTTATAGAGATAGGGAGGGTTGTAGGGCTGGTGGAGGTTACATTGATAGGGAGGCGTGTAAGGCTGGAGGAGGTTACAGAGATAGGGAGGGTTGTAGGGCTGGAGGAGGTTATAGTGATCGGAAGGGGTGTAGGGCTGGAGGAGGTTACAATGATAGGGCGAGGTATAGTGCTGGAGGCGGTGACAGAGATAGGGAGGATTGAAGGGTTGGAGGAGGTTATAGAGATGAGGAGGGTTGTAGGGTTGGAGGAGGTTACAGTGATAGGGAGTGTTGTAGGGCTGGAGGAGGTAACAATGATAGGGAGGGGTGTAGGGCTGGAGGAGGTTACAGAAATAGGGAGGGTTGTAGGTTTGGAGGAGGTTACAGAGATAGGGATGGATGTAGGTCTGGAGGAGGTTATAGAGATTGGGAGGGTTGTAGGGCTGATGGAGGTTACATTGATAGGGAGGATTGTAGGTTTGGAGGAGGTTACAGTGATAGGTAGGGTTGTAGAACTGAAGAAGGTTACAGAGATAGGGAGGGTTGTAGGGCTGGAGGAGGTTCTCGGGATAGGGAGGGTTGTAGGGCTGGAGGAGGTAACAGTGATAGGGAGGGTTGTAGAACTGAAGAAGGTTACAGAGATAGGGATGGATGTAGGTCTGGAGGAGGTTCTAGAAATCGGGATGGTTGAAGGGCTGACGGAGGTTACAATGATAGGGAGTGTTGTAGGGCTGGAGGAGATTACAGTGATAGGGAGTTTTGTAGGGTCTGGAGGAGGATACAGAGATAGGGAGGGTTGTAGGGCTGGAGGAGGTTATAGAGATGAAGAGGGTTGTAGGGTTGACGGAGGTTACAATGATCGGGAGGTGTGTCGTGCTGGAAGGGGTTATAGAGATAGGGAGGGTTGTAGTGATGGAGGAGGTTACAGAGATAGGGAGGGGTGTAGGGCTGGAGGAGGTTACAGTGATAGGGACGGTTGTAGGGCTGGAGGAGGTTACAGAAATAGGAGGTTTGTAGGGCTGGAGGAGGTTACAGAGATAGGGAGTGTTGTACAACTGGAGGAGGTTACAATGATCGGGAGGGTTGTAGGGCTGGAGGAGGTTACAGAGATAGGGAGGTTTGTCGGGCTTTCGGAGGTTACACAGAGAGGGAGGTATGTAGGGGCTGGATGAAGTTACAGAGATAGGGAGGGGTGAAGGGCTGGAGGAGGTTCTGGGGATAGCCAGCGTTGTAGGGCTGGAGGAGGTAACAGTGATAGGGAGGCGTGTAGTGCTGGAGGAGGTAACAGTGATTGGGAGGGTTGTACGGCTGGAGGAGTTTACAGAGATAGGGAGGGTTGTAGGGCTGGAGGAGGTTACAGTGATACGGAGGCGTGTAGGGCTGGAGGAGGTTACAGAGATAGGGAGGCGTGTAGGGCTGGAGGAGGTTATAGAGATAGGGAGGGTTGTAGGGCTGGAGGAGGTTACAGAGATAGGGAAGGTTGTAGGGCTGGAGGAGGTTACAGTGATAGGGAGGGTTGTAGAGCTGGAGGAGGTTACAGAGATAGGGAGGCGTGTAGGGCTGGAGGAGGTTACAGAGATAAAGAGAAGAACAAAGGAGGCTGAGGTTTCAGAGATAGGGAGGCGTGTAGGGCTGGAGGAGGTTACAGAGATAGGGAGGGTTGTAGGGCTGGAGGAGGTTACAGAGATAGGGAGGCATGTAGGGCTGGAGGAGGTTACAGAGATAGGGATGGATGTAGGTCTGGAGGAGGTTCTAGAGATCGGGATGGTTGAAGGGCTGACGGAGGTTACAATGATCGGGAGAGTTGTAGGGTCTGGAGGAGGATACAGAGATAGGGAGGGTTGTAGGGCTGGAGGAGGTCATAGAGATGAAGAGGGTTGTAGGGTTGACGGAGGTTACAATGATCGGGAGGTGTGTCGTGCTGGAAGGGGTTACAGAGATAGGGAGGGTTGTAGTGATGGAGGAGGTTACAGAGATAGGGAGGGGTGTAGGGCTGGAGGAGGTTACAGTGATAGGGAGGGTTGTAGGGCTGGAGGAGTTAACAGAGATAGGGAGGCATGTAGGGCTGGAGGAGGTTACAGAGATAGGGAGGGTTGTCGGGCTGGAGGAGGTTTCAGAGATACGGAGGCGTGTAGGTCTGGAGGAGGTTACAGAGATAGGGAGGGTTGTAGGGCTGGAGGAGGTTACAGTGATAGGGAGTGTTGTAGGGCTGGAGGAGGTAACAATGATAGGGAGCGGTGTAGGGCTGGAGGTGGTTACAGAGATAGGGAAGTTTTTGGTTTGGAGGAGGTTACATTGATAGGGAGGATTGTAGGTTTGAGGAGGTTACAGTGATAGGGAGGGTTGTAGAACTGAAGAAGGTTACAGAGATAGGGAGGGGTGTAGGGCTGGAGGAGGTCATAGAGATGAAGAGGGTTGTAGGGCTGACGGAGGTTGCAATGATCGGGAGGTGTGTAGTGCTGGAAGGGGTTACAGAGATAGGGAGGGTTGTAGTGATGGTGGAGGATACAGAGATAGGGAGGGGTGTAGGGCTGGAGGAGGTTACAGTGATAGGGACGGTTGTAGGGCTGGAGGAGGTTACAGAGATAGGAGGGTTGTAGTGCTGGAGGAGGTTACAGAGATAGGGAGTGTTGTAGGACTGGAGGAGGTTACAATGATCGGGAGGGTTGTAGGGCTGGAGGAGGTTCCAGAGATAGGGAGGGTTGTCGGGCTTTCGGAGGTTACACAGAGAGGGAGGGATGTAGGGGCTGGATGAAGTTATAGAGATAGAGAGGGGTGAAGGGCTGGAGGAGGTTACAGAGATAGGGAGGGGGGAATGGCTGGAGGAGGTTACAGAGATAGGGAGAGGTGTAGGGTTGGAGGAGGTTACAGTGATAGGGAGGGTTGTAGAGTTGAAGGAGGTTACAGAGATAGGGAGGGTTGTAGGGCTGTAGGAGGTTCTGGGGATGGGGAGGGTTGTAGGGCTGGAGGAGGTAACAGTGATAGGTAGACGTGTAGTGCTGGAGGAGATAACAGTGATAGGGAGGGTTGTACGGCTGGAGGAGTTTACAGTGATAGGGAGGGGTGTAGTGCAGGAGGGGCGTTCCAGAGTTAGGGAGGGGTGTAGGGCTCGAGGAGGTTACAGAGATAGGGAGGGTTGTAGGGCTGGTGGAGGTTACAGAGATAGGGAGGGTTGTAGGGCTGGAGGAGGTTACAGAGATAGGGAAGGTTGTAGGGCTGGAGGAGGTTACAGAGATAGGGAGGCGTGTAGGGCTGGAGGAGGTTACAGAGATAGAGAGGGTTGTAGGGCTCGAGGAGGTTACAGAGATAGGGAGGCGTGTAGGGCTGGAGGAGGTTACAGATATAGGGAAGGTTGTAGGGCTGGAGGAGGTTTCAGAGATAGGGAGGCGTGTAAGGCTGGAGGAGGTTGCAGAGATAGGGAGGGTTGTAGGGCTGACGGAGGTTACAATGATAGGGAGTGTTGTAGGGCTGGAGGAGGTTACAGAGATAGGGAGTGTTGTAGGGCTGGAGGAGGTTACAGAGATAGAGAGGGTTGTAGGGCTCGAGGAGGTTACAGAGATAGGGAGTGTTGTAGGGCTGGAGGAGGTGACAGAGATAGGGAGAGTTGTAGGGTCTGGAGGAGGATACAGAGATAGGGAGGGTTGTAGGACTGGAGGAGGTTATAGAGATGAAGAGGGTTCTCGGGCTGACGGAGGTTACAATGATCGAGAGGTGTGTAGTGCTGGAATAGGTTACAGAGATAGGGAGGGTTGTAGTGATGGAGGCGGTTACAGAGATAGGGAGAGTTGTAGGGCTGGAGGAAATTACAATCATCGGGAGGGTTGTAGGGCTGGAGGAGGTTACAGAGATAGGGAGGGTTATCGGGCTTTCGGAGGTTGCACAGAGAGGGAGGGATGTAGGGGCTGGATGAAGTTACAGAGATAGAGAGGGGTGAAGGGCTGGAGGATGTTACAGAAATAGGGAGGGGGAATGGCTGGAGGAGGTTACAGTGATAGGGAGGGTTGTAGAGTTGAAGGAGGTTACAGATATAGGGAGGGTTGTAGGGCTGGAGGAGGTTCTGGGGATAGGGAGGGTTGTAGGGCTGGAGGAGGTAACAGTGATAGCGAGGGTTGTACGGATGGAGGAGGTTACAATGATACGGAGGCGTGTAGGGCTGGAGGAGATTACAGAGATCGGGAGGCGTTTAGGGCTGGAGGAGGTTACAGAGATAGGGAGGGTTGTAGGGCTGGAGGAGGTTACAGAGATAGGGAGGCGTGTAGGGCTGGAGAAGGTTACAGAGATAGGGAGGGTTGTAGGGCTGGAGGAGGTTACAGAGATAGGGAGGCGTGTAGGGCTGGAGAAGGTTACAGAGATAGGGAGGGTTGTAGGGCTGGAGGAGGTTACAGAGATAGGGAGGGGTGTAGGGCTGGAGGAGGTTACAGAGATAGGGAGGGTTGTCGGGCTGGAGGAGGTTACAGAGATAGGGAGGCGTGTAGGGCTGGAGAAGGTTACAGAGATAGGGAGGGTTGTAGGGCTGGAGGAGGTTACAGAGATAGGGAGGGGTGTAGGGCTGGAGGAGGTTACAGAGATAGGGAGGGTTGTAGGGCTGGAGGAGGTTACAGAGATAGGGAGGCGTGTAGGGCTGGAGGAGGTTACAGCTATAGGGAAAGTTGTAGGGCTGGAGGAGGTTACAGTAATAGGGAGGGTTGTAGGGCTGGAGGAGGTTACAGAGATAGGGAGGCGTGTAGGGCTGGAGGAGGTTACAGAGATAGAGAGGGTTGTAGGGCTGGAGGAGGTTACAGAGATAGGGAAAGTTGTAGGGCTGGAGGAGGTTACAGTAATAGGGAAAGTTGTAGGGCTGGAGGAGGTTACAGTAATAGGGAGGGTTGTAGGGCTGGAGGAGGTTACAGAGATAGGGAGGCGTGTAGGGCTGCAGGAGGTTACAGAGATAGAGAGGGTTGTAGGGCATGAGGAGGATACAGAGATAGGGAGGGGTGTAGGGCTGGAGGAGGTTACAGAGATAGGAGGGTTGTAGTGCTGGAGGAGGTTACAGAGATGGGGAGGGTTGTAGGGCTGGAGGAGGTTACAATGATACGGAGGCGTGTAGGGCTGGAGGAGGTTACAGAGATAGGGAGGGTTGTAGGGCTGGAGGAGGTTACAGTGATACGGAGGCGTGTAGGGCTGGAGGAGGTTACAGTGATAGGGAGGTGTGTAGGGCTGGAGGAGGTTACAGAGATAGCGAGGGTTGTCGGACTGGAGGAGGTTATAGAGATAGGGAGGCGTGTAGGGCTGGAGGAGGTTACAGAGATAGGGAGGGTTGTAGGGCTGGAGGAGGTTACAGAGATTGGGAAGGTTGTAGGGCTGGAGGAGGTTACAGTGATAAGGAGGTTTGTAGGGCTGGAGGAGATTACAGAGATAGGGAAGGGGTGTAGGTTTGGAGGAGGTTACAGAGATAGGGATGGATGTAGGTCTGGAGGAGGTTATAGAGATAGGGAGGGTTGTAGGGCTGGTGGAGGTTACATTGATAGGGAGGCGTGTAAGGCTGGAGGAGGTTACAGAGATAGGGAGGGTTGTAGGGCTGGAGGAGGTTATAGTGATCGGAAGGGGTGTAGGGCTGGAGGAGGTTACAATGATAGGGCGAGGTATAGTGCTGGAGGCGGTGACAGAGATAGGGAGGATTGAAGGGTTGGAGGAGGTTATAGAGATGAGGAGGGTTGTAGGGTTGGAGGAGGTTACAGTGATAGGGAGTGTTGTAGGGCTGGAGGAGGTAACAATGATAGGGAGGGGTGTAGGGCTGGAGGAGGTTACAGAAATAGGGAGGGTTGTAGGTTTGGAGGAGGTTACAGAGATAGGGATGGATGTAGGTCTGGAGGAGGTTATAGAGATTGGGAGGGTTGTAGGGCTGATGGAGGTTACATTGATAGGGAGGATTGTAGGTTTGGAGGAGGTTACAGTGATAGGTAGGGTTGTAGAACTGAAGAAGGTTACAGAGATAGGGAGGGTTGTAGGGCTGGAGGAGGTTCTCGGGATAGGGAGGGTTGTAGGGCTGGAGGAGGTAACAGTGATAGGGAGGGTTGTAGAACTGAAGAAGGTTACAGAGATAGGGATGGATGTAGGTCTGGAGGAGGTTCTAGAAATCGGGATGGTTGAAGGGCTGACGGAGGTTACAATGATAGGGAGTGTTGTAGGGCTGGAGGAGATTACAGTGATAGGGAGTTTTGTAGAGTCTGGAGGAGGATACAGAGATAGGGAGGGTTGTAGGGCTGGAGGAGGTTATAGAGATGAAGAGGGTTGTAGGGTTGACGGAGGTTACAATGATCGGGAGGTGTGTCGTGCTGGAAGGGGTTATAGAGATAGGGAGGGTTGTAGTGATGGAGGAGGTTACAGAGATAGGGAGGGGTGTAGGGCTGGAGGTGGTTACAGTGATAGGGACGGTTGTAGGGCTGGAGGAGGTTACAGAAATAGGAGGTTTGTAGGGCTGGAGGAGGTTACAGAGATAGGGAGTGTTGTACAACTGGAGGAGGTTACAAAGATCGGGAGGGTTGTAGGGCTGGAGGAGGTTACAGAGATAGGGAGGTTTGTCGGGCTTTCGGAGGTTACACAGAGAGGGAGGTATGTAGGGGCTGGATGAAGTTACAGAGATAGGGAGGGGTGAAGGGCTGGAGGAGGTTCTGGGGATAGCCAGCGTTGTAGGGCTGGAGGAGGTAACAGTGATAGGGAGGCGTGTAGTGCTGGAGGAGGTAACAGTGATTGGGAGGGTTGTACGGCTGGAGGAGTTTACAGAGATAGGGAGGGTTGTAGGGCTGGAGGAGGTTACAGTGATACGGAGGCGTGTAGGGCTGGAGGAGGTTACAGAGATAGGGAGGCGTGTAGGGCTGGAGGAGGTTATAGAGATAGGGAGGGTTGTAGGGCTGGAGGAGGTTACAGAGATAGGGAAGGTTGTAGGGCTGGAGGAGGTTACAGTGATAGGGAGGGTTGTAGAGCTGGAGGAGGTTACAGAGATAGGGAGGCGTGTAGGGCTGGAGGAGGTTACAGAGATAAAGAGGGTTGTAGGGCTGGAGGAGGTTACAGAGATAGGGAGGCGTGTAAGGCTGGAGGAGGTTACAGAGATAGGGAGGGTTGTAGGGCTGGAGGAGGTTTCAGAGATAGGGAGGCGTGTAGGGCTGGAGGAGGTTACAGAGATAGGGAGGGTTGTAGGGCTGGAGGAGGTTACAGAGATAGGGAGGCATGTAGGGCTGGAGGAGGTTACAGAGATAGGGATGGATGTAGGTCTGGAGGAGGTTCTAGAGATCGGGATGGTTGAAGGGCTGACGGAGGTTACAATGATCGGGAGTGTTGTAGGGTCTGGAGGAGGATACAGAGATAGGGAGGGTTGTAGGGCTGGAGGAGGTCATAGAGATGAAGAGGGTTGTAGGGTTGACGGAGGTTACAATGATCGGGAGGTGTGTCGTGCTGGAAGGGGTTACAGAGATAGGGAGGGTTGTAGTGATGGAGGAGGTTACAGAGATAGGGAGGGGTGTAGGTCTGGAGGAGGTTACAGTGATAGGGAGGGTTGTAGGGCTGGAGGAGTTAACAGAGATAGGGAGGCATGTAGGGCTGGAGGAGGTTACAGAGATAGGGAGGGTTGTCGGGCTGGAGGAGGTTTCAGAGATACGGAGGCGTGTAGGTCTGGAGGAGGTTACAGAGATAGGGAGGGTTGTAGGGCTGGAGGAGGTTACAGTGATAGGGAGTGTTGTAGGGCTGGAGGAGGTAACAATGATAGGGAGCGGTGTAGGGCTGGAGGTGGTTACAGAGATAGGGAAGTTTTTGGTTTGGAGGAGGTTACATTGATAGGGAGGATTGTAGGTTTGAGGAGGTTACAGTGATAGGGAGGGTTGTAGAACTGAAGAAGGTTACAGAGATAGGGAGGGGTGTAGGGCTGGAGGAGGTCATAGAGATGAAGAGGGTTGTAGGGCTGACGGAGGTTGCAATGATCGGGAGGTGTGTAGTGCTGGAAGGGGTTACAGAGATAGGGAGGGTTGTAGTGATGGTGGAGGATACAGAGATAGGGAGGGGTGTAGGGCTGGAGGAGGTTACAGTGATAGGGACGGTTGTAGGGCTGGAGGAGGTTACAGAGATAGGAGGGTTGTAGTGCTGGAGGAGGTTACAGAGATAGGGAGTGTTGTAGGACTGGAGGAGGTTACAATGATCGGGAGGGTTGTAGGGCTGGAGGAGGTTCCAGAGATAGGGAGGGTTGTCGGGCTTTCGGAGGTTACACAGAGAGGGAGGGATGTAGGGGCTGGATGAAGTTATAGAGATAGAGAGGGGTGAAGGGCTGGAGGAGGTTACAGAGATAGGGAGGGGGGAATGGCTGGAGGAGGTTACAGAGATAGGGAGAGGTGTAGGGTTGGAGGAGGTTACAGTGATAGGGAGGGTTGTAGAGTTGAAGGAGGTTACAGAGATAGGGAGGGTTGTAGGGCTGTAGGAGGTTCTGGGGATGGGGAGGGTTGTAGGGCTGGAGGAGGTAACAGTGATAGGTAGACGTGTAGTGCTGGAGGAGATAACAGTGATAGGGAGGGTTGTACGGCTGGAGGAGTTTACAGTGATAGGGAGGGGTGTAGTGCAGGAGGGGCGTTCCAGAGTTAGGGAGGGGTGTAGGGCTCGAGGAGGTTACAGAGATAGGGAGGGTTGTAGGGCTGGTGGAGGTTACAGAGATAGGGAGGGTTGTAGGGCTGGAGGAGGTTACAGAGATAGGGAAGGTTGTAGGGCTGGAGGAGGTTACAGAGATAGGGAGGCGTGTAGGGCTGGAGGAGGTTACAGAGATAGAGAGGGTTGTAGGGCTCGAGGAGGTTACAGAGATAGGGAGGCGTGTAGGGCTGGAGGAGGTTACAGATATAGGGAAGGTTGTAGGGCTGGAGGAGGTTTCAGAGATAGGGAGGCGTGTAAGGCTGGAGGAGGTTGCAGAGATAGGGAGTGTTGTAGGGCTGACGGAGGTTACAATGATAGGGAGTGTTGTAGGGCTGGAGGAGGTTACAGAGATAGGGAGTGTTGTAGGGCTGGAGGAGGTTACAGAGATAGAGAGGGTTGTAGGGCTCGAGGAGGTTACAGAGATAGGGAGTGTTGTAGGGCTGGAGGAGGTGACAGAGATAGGGAGAGTTGTAGGGTCTGGAGGAGGATACAGAGATAGGGAGGGTTGTAGGACTGGAGGAGGTTATAGAGATGAAGAGGGTTCTCGGGCTGACGGAGGTTACAATGATCGAGAGGTGTGTAGTGCTGGAATAGGTTACAGAGATAGGGAGGGTTGTAGTGATGGAGGCGGTTACAGAGATAGGGAGAGTTGTAGGGCTGGAGGAAATTACAATCATCGGGAGGGTTGTAGGGCTGGAGGAGGTTACAGAGATAGGGAGGGTTATCGGGCTTTCGGAGGTTGCACAGAGAGGGAGGGATGTAGGGGCTGGATGAAGTTACAGAGATAGAGAGGGGTGAAGGGCTGGAGGATGTTACAGAGATAGGGAGGGGGAATGGCTGGAGGAGGTTACAGTGATAGGGAGGGTTGTAGAGTTGAAGGAGGTTACAGATATAGGGAGGGTTGTAGGGCTGGAGGAGGTTCTGGGGATAGGGAGGGTTGTAGGGCTGGAGGAGGTAACAGTGATAACGAGGGTTGTACGGCTGGAGGAGGTTACAATGATACGGAGGCGTGTAGGGCCGGAGGAGATTACAGAGATAGGGAGGCGTTTAGGGCTGGAGGAGGTTACAGAGATAGGGAGGGTTGTAGGGCTGGAGGAGGTTACAGAGATAGAGAGGCGTGTAGGGCTGGAGAAGGTTACAGAGATAGGGAGGGTTGTAGGGCTGGAGGAGGTTACAGAGATAGGGAGGCGTGTAGGGCTGGAGAAGGTTACAGAGATAGGGAGGGTTGTAGGGCTGGAGGAGGTTACAGAGATAGGGAGGGGTGTAGGGCTGGAGGAGGTTACAGAGATAGGGAGGGTTGTAGGGCTGGAGGAGGTTACAGAGATAGGGAGGCGTGTAGGGCTGGAGGAGGTTACAGCTATAGGGAAAGTTGTAGGGCTGGAGGAGGTTACAGTAATAGGGAGGGTTGTAGGGCTGGAGGAGGTTACAGAGATAGGGAGGCGTGTAGGGCTGGAGGAGGTTACAGAGATAGAGAGGGTTGTAGGGCTGGAGGAGGTTACAGAGATAGGGAAAGTTGTAGGGCTGGAGGAGGTTACAGTAATAGGGAAAGTTGTAGGGCTGGAGGAGGTTACAGTAATAGGGAGGGTTGTAGGGCTGGAGGAGGTTACAGAGATAGGGAGGCGTGTAGGGCTGCAGGAGGTTACAGAGATAGAGAGGGTTGTAGGGCTGGAGGAGGTTACAGAGATAGGGAGGCGTGTAGAGCTGGAGGAGGTTACAGAGATAGGGAGGCGTGTAGGGCTGGAGGAGGTTACAGAGATAGGGAGGGTTGTAGGGCTGGAGGAGGTTACAGAGATAGGGAGGGTTGTAGGGCTGGAGGAGGTTACAGAGATAGGGAGGGTTGTAGGGCTGGAGGAGATTGCAGTGATAGGGAGGGGTTTAGGGCTGGAGGAGGTTACAGAGATAGGGAGGCGTGTAGGGCTGGAGGAGGTTACAGAGATAGGGAGGATTGTAGGGCTGGAGGAGGTTACAGAGATAGGGAGGCGTGTAGAGCTGGAGGAGGTTGCAGAGAAAGGGAGAGTTGTAGGGCTGGAGGAGGTTACAATGATAGGGCGAGGTCTAGTGCTGGAGGGGGTTACAGAGATAGGGAAGCATGTCGTGCTGGAGGAGGTAACAATGATAGGGAGGGTTTTGGGGCTGGAGGAGGTTAGAGAGATACGGAAGGGTGTAGGGGTGGAGGAGGTTAGAGAGTTAGGGAGGGGTGTAGGGCTGGAGGAGGTTATAGAGATAGGGAGGGTTGTGAGGCTGGAGGAGGTTACAGAGATAGGGGGGGGTTGTAGGGCTGGAGGAAGTTACAGAGATAGGGATGGATGAAGTTCTGGAGGAGGTTACAGAGATAGGTAGGGCTGTAGAAGGTGAGAGAAATAGGGAGAGTTGTCGGGCTGGAGGAGGTTACAGAGATAGGGAGGGTTGTAGGGCTGGAGGAGATTACAGAGGTAGCGAGGGTTGTAGTGCTGGAGGAGTTTACAGAGATAGTGAGGGTTGTAGTGCTGGAGAAGGTTTCAGTGATAGGGAGGCTTTTGGGCTTGTGGAGGTTACAGTGATAGTGAGGTTTGTCGGGCTGGAGGAGGTTACAGAGATAGGGAGGGTTGTCGGGCTGGAGCAGGTTGCAGAGATAGGGAGGTTTGTAGGGCTGGAGGAGGTTTTAGAGATAGGGAGGGTTGTAGGTGCTGGAGGAGGTTACAGAGATAGGCAGGGTTGTAGGGCTGCAGGAGGTTACAGAGATAGGGAGGGTTGTAGGCTTGGAGGAGGTTACAGAGATTGGGAGGGTTGTAGGGCTGGAGGAGGTTATAGAGATAGGGAGGGTTGTAGGGCTGGAGGAGGTGACAGAGATAGGGAGGATTGTATGGCTGGAGGAGGTTACAGAGATGGGGACAGTTGTCGGGCTTTCGGAGGTTACACAGAGAGGGAGGGATGTAGGAGCTGGATGAAGTTACAGAGATAGGAAGGGTTGTAGGGCTGGAGGAGGTTATAGAGATGGGGATGGTTGTAGAGGCTGGAGGAGGTTACAGAGATAGGGAGGGGTGTAGGGCTGGAGGAGGTTATAGAGATAGGGAGGGTTGTAGGGCTGGAGGAGGTTACAGAGATAGGGAGGATTGTATGGCTGGAGGAGGTGACAGAGATCGGGAGGATTGTATGGCTGGAGGAGGTGACAGAGATAGGGAGGGTTGTAGGGCTGGAGGAGGTTGCAGAGATAGGGAGGGTTGTAGGGCTGGAGGAGGTTACAGAGATAGTGAGAGGTGTAGGGCTGGAGGGGGTTACAGAGATAGGGAGGGGTGTAGGGCTCGTGCAGGTTACAGAGATAGGGGGGATTGTAGGGCTGGAGGAGGTAACAATGATAGGGAGGGTTGTAGGGGCTGGAGGCCGTTACAGAGATAGGGAGTGGTGTAGGGCTCATGGAGGTTACAGAGATAGGGAGGTTTGTCGGGCTGGAGGAGGTTACAGAGATAGGGAGGGGTGTAGTGCTGGAGGAGGTTACAGAGATAGGGAGGGTTGTAGGGCTGGAGGAGGTAACAATGATAGGGAGGGATTTGGGCTCATGGTGGTTACAGTGATAGTGAGGTTTTTCGGGCTGGAGGAAGTTACAGAGATAGGGAGGGATGTAGGGCGAGAGGAGGTTACAGAGATAGGGAGGGCTGTAGGGTTGGTGGAGGTTACAGAGATAGGGGGGATTGTAGGGCTGGAGGAGGTAACAATGATCGGGAGGGTTGTAGGGGCTGGAGGCCGTTACAGAGATAGGGAGGGGTGTAGGTCTGGCAGATGTGACAGAGATAGGGAAGGTTGTAGGGCTGGAGGAGGTTATAGAGATGAGGAGGGTTGTAGGGCTGGAGGAGGTTACAGAGATAGGGAGGGTTGTAGGGCTGGAGGAGGTTGCAGAGATAGGGAGGGTTGTAGGGCTGGAGGAGGTTACAGAGATAGGGAGGGTTGTAGGGCTGGAGGAAGTTACAGAGATAGGGAGGGTTGTAGGACTGAAGAAGGTTACAGAGATAGGGAGGGTTGTCGGGCTGGAGGAGATTACAGAGGTAGCAAGGGTTGTAGGGCTGGAGGAGGTGAAAGTGATCGTGAGGTTTATCGGGCTGGAGGAAGTTACAGAGATAGGGAAGGGTGTAGGGCTGGAGGAGGTGACAGAGATAGGGAGGGTTGTAGGGCTGGAGGAGGTTACAGTGATAGGGAGTGTTGTAGGGCTGGAGGAGGTAACAATGATAGGGAGGGGTGTAGGGCTGGAGGTGGTTACAGAGATAGGGAAGTTTGTAGGTTTGGAGGAGGTTACATTGATAGGGAGGATTGTAGGTTTGAGGAGGTTACAGTGATAGAGAGGGTTGTAGAACTGAAGAAGGTTACAGAGATAGGGAGGGGTGTAGGGCTGGAGGAGGTTACAGAGATAGGGAGGGATGTAGGGCTGGAGGAGGTTACAGAGATAGGGAGGGATGTAGGGCTGGAGGAGGTTACAGAGATAGGGATGGATGTCGGTCTGGAGGAGGTTATAGAGATCGAGATGGTTGTAGGGCTGACGGAGGTTACAATGATAGGGAGTATTGTAGGGCTGGAGGAGGTTACAACGATAGGGAGTGTTGTAGGGCTGGAGGAGGTTACAGTGATATGGAGGGTTGTAGGACTGGAGGAGGTGACAGAGATAGGGAGAGTTGTAGGGCTGGAGGAGGTTATAGAGATGAAGAGGGTTGTAGGGCTGACGGAGGTTGCAATGATCGGGAGGTGTGTTGTGCTGGAAGGGGTTACAGATAGGGAGGGTTGTAGTGATGGTGGAGGATACAGAGATAGGGAGGGGTGTAGGGCTGGAGGAGGTTACAGTGATAGGGACGGTTGTAGGGCTGGAGGAGGTTACAGAGATAGGAGGGTTGTAGTGCTGGAGGAGGTTACAGAGATAGGGAGTGTTGTAGGACTGGAGGAGGTTACAATGATCGGGAGGGTTGTAGGGCTGGAGGAGGTTCCAGAGATAGGGAGGGTTGTCGAGCTTTCGGAGGTTACACAGAGAGGGAGGGATGTAGGGGCTGGATGAAATTATAGAGATAGAGAGGGGTGAAGGGCTGGAGGAGGTTACAGAGATAGGGAGGGGGGAATGGCTGGAGGAGGTTACAGAGATAGGGAGAGGTGTAGGGCTGGAGGAGGTTACAGTGATAGGGAGGGTTGTAGAGTTGAAGGAGGTTACAGAGATAGGGAGGGTTGTAGGGCTGTAGGAGGTTCTGGGGATGGGGAGGGTTGTCGGGCTGGAGGAGGTAACAGTGATAGGTAGACGTGTAGTGCTGGAGGAGATAACAGTGATAGGGAGGGTTGTACGGCTGGAGGAGTTTACAGTGATAGGGAGGGGTGTAGTGCAGGAGGGGCGTTCCAGAGTTAGGGAGGGGTGTAGAGCTCGAGGAGGTTACAGAGATAGGGAGGGTTGTAGGGCTGGTGGAGGTTACAGAGATAGGGAGGGTTGTAGGGCTGGAGGAGGTTACAGAGATAGGGAAGGTTGTAGGGCTGGAGGAGGTTACAGAGATAGGGAGGCGTGTAGTGCTGGAGGAGGTTACAGAGATAGAGAGGGTTGTAGGGCTCGAGGAGGTTACAGAGATAAGGAGGCGTGTAGGGCTGGAGGAGGTTACAGATATAGGGAAGGTTGTAGGGCTGGAGGTGGTTTCAGAGATAGGGAGGCGTGTAAGGCTGGAGGAGGTTGCAGAGATAGGGAGGGTTGTAGGGCTGACGGAGGTTACAATGATAGGGAGTGTTGTAGGGCTGGAGGAGGTTACAGAGATAGGGAGTGTTGTAGGGCTGGAGGAGGTTACAGAGATAGAGAGGGTTGTAGGGCTCGAGGAGGTTACAGAGATAGGGAGTGTTGTAGGGCTGGAGGAGGTGACAGAGATAGGGAGAGTTGTAGGGTCTGGAGGAGGATACAGAGATAGGGAGGGTTGTAGGACTGGAGGAGGTTATAGAGATGAAGAGGGTTCTCGAGCTGACGGAGGTTACAATGATCGAGAGGTGTGTAGTGCTGGAATAGGTTACAGAGATAGGGAGGGTTGTAGTGATGGAGGCGGTTACAGAGATAGGGAGAGTTGTAGGGCTGGAGGAGGTTACAATCATCGGGAGGGTTGTAGGGCTGGAGGAGGTTACAGAGATAGGGAGGGTTATCGGGCTTTCGGAGGTTGCACAGAGAGGGAGGGATGTAGGGGCTGGATGAAGTTACAGAGATAGAGAGGGGTGAAGGGCTGGAGGATGTTACAGAAATAGGGAGGGGGAATGGCTGGAGGAGGTTACAGTGATAGGGAGGGTTGTAGAGTTGAAGGAGGTTACAGATATAGGGAGGGTTGTAGGGCTGGAGGAGGTTCTGGGGATAGGGAGGGTTGTAGGGCTGGAGGAGGTAACAGTGATAGCGAGGGTTGTACGGATGGAGGAGGTTACAATGATACGGAGGCGTGTAGGGCTGGAGGAGATTACAGAGATCGGGAGGCGTTTAGGGCTGGAGGAGGTTACAGAGATAGGGAGGGTTGTAGGGCTGGAGGAGGTTACAGAGATAGGGAGGCGTGTAGGGCTGGAGAAGGTTACAGAGATAGGGAGGGTTGTAGGGCTGGAGGAGGTTACAGAGATAGGGAGGCGTGTAGGGCTGGAGAAGGTTACAGAGATAGGGAGGGTTGTAGGGCTGGAGGAGGTTACAGAGATAGGGAGGGGTGTAGGGCTGGAGGAGGTTACAGAGATAGGGAGGGTTGTCGGGCTGGAGGAGGTTACAGTAATAGGGAGGGTTGTAGGGCTGGAGGAGGTGACAGAGATAGGGAGGGTTGTAGGGCTGGAGGAGGTTACAGAGATAGGGAGGCGTGTAGGGCTGGAGGAGGTTGCAGAGATAGAGAGGGTTGTAGGGCTGGAGGAGGTTACAGAGATAGGGAAGGTTGTAGGGCTGGAGGAGGTTACAGTAATAGGGAGGGTTGTAGGGCTGGAGGAGGTTACAGAGATAGGGAGGCGTGTAGGGCTGGAGGAGGTTACAGAGATAGAGAGGGTTGTAGGGCTGGAGGAGGTTACAGAGATAGGGAGGCGTGTAGAGCTGGAGGAGGTTACAGAGATAGGGAGGCGTGTAGGGCTGGAGGAGGTTACAGAGATAGGGAGGGTTGTAGGGCTGGAGGAGGTTACAGAGATAGGGAGGGTTGTAGGGCTGGAGGAGGTTACAGAGATAGGGAGGGTTGTAGGGTGGAGGAGATTACAGTGATAGGGAGGGGTTTAGGGCTGGAGGAGGTTACAGAGATAGGGAGGCGTGTAGGGCTGGAGGAGGTTACAGAGATAGGGAGGGTTGTAGGGCTGGAGGAGGTTACAGAGATAGGGAGGCGTGTAGAGCTGGAGGAGGTTACAGAGAAAGGGAGAGTTGTAGGGCTGGAGGTGGTTACAGAGATAGGGAGAGTTGTAGGGCTGGAGGAGGTTACAGAGATAGGGAGGGTTGTAGGGCTGGAGGAGGTTATAGTGATAGGAAGGGGTGTAGGGCTGGAGGAGGTTACAATGATAGGGCGAGGTCTAGTGCTGGAGGGGGTTACAGAGATAGGGAAGCATGTCGTGCTGGAGGAGGTAACAATGATAGGGAGGGTTTTGGGGCTGGAGGAGATTAGAGAGATACGGAAGGGTGTAGGGGTGGAGGAGGTTAGAGAGTTAGGGAGGGGTGTAGGGCTGGAGGAGGTTATAGAGATAGGGAGGGTTGTGAGGCTGGAGGAGGTTACAGAGATAGGGGGGGTTGTAGGGCTGGAGGGAGTTACAGAGATAGGGAGGGTTGTAGGGCTGGAGGAGGTTACAGAGATAGGGAGGGTTGTAGGGCTGGAGGAGGTTATAGAGATAGGGAGGGTTGTAGGGCTGGAGGAAGTGACAGAGATAGGGAGGATTGTATGGCTGGAGGAGGTTGCAGAGATGGGGACAGTTGTCGGGCTTTCGGAGGTTACACAGAGAGGGAGGGATGTAGGAGCTGGATGAAGTTACAGAGATAGGAAGGGTTGTAGGGCTGGAGGAGGTTATAGAGATGGGGATGGTTGTAGAGGCTGGAGGAGGTTACAGAGATAGGGAGGGCTGTAGGGCTGGAGGAGGTTATAGAGATAGGGAGGGTTGTAGGGCTGGAGGAGGTTACAGAGATAGGGAGGATTGTATGGCTGGAGGAGGTGACAGAGATCGGGAGGATTGTATGGCTGGAGGAGGTGACAGAGATAGGGAGGGTTGTAGGGCTGGAGGAGGTTGCAGAGATAGGGAGGGTTGTAGGGCTGGAGGAGGTTACAGAGATAGTGAGAGGTGTAGGGCTGGAGGGGGTTACAGAGATAGGGAGGGGTGTAGGGCTCGTGCAGGTTACAAAGATCGGGAGGTTTTTCGGGCTGGAGGTGGTGACAGAGATAGGGAGGGTAGTAGGGCTGGAGGAGGTTACAGAGATAGAGGGGTGTACGGCTCGTGGAGGTTACAGAGATAGGGAGGTTTTTCGGGCTGGAGGAGGGTGCAGAGATAGGGAGGGGTGTAGGGCTCATGGAGGTTACAGAGATAGGGAGGGGTGTAGTGCTGGAGGAGGTTACAGAGATAGGGAGGGTTGTCGGGCTGGAGGAGGTAACAATGATAGGGAGGGATTTGGGCTCATGGTGGTTACAGTGATAGTGAGGTTTTTCGGGCTGGAGGAAGTTACAGAGATAGGGAGGGCTGTAGGGCGAGAGGAGGTTACAGAGATAGGGAGGGCTGTTGGGTTGGTGGAGGTTACAGAGATAGGGGGGATTGTAGGGCTGGAGGAGGTAACAATGATAGGGAGGGGTGTAGGGGCAGGAGGAGGTTATAGAGATAGGGAGGATTGTAGGGCTGGAGGAGGTTACAGAGATAGGGAGGGGTGTAGGTCTGGCAGAGGTGACAGAGATAGGGAGGGTTGTAGGGGCTGGAGGCCGTTACAGAGATAGGGAGGGGTGTAGGTCTGGCAGAGGTGACAGAGATAGGGAGGGTTGTAGGGCTGGAGGAGGTTATAGAGATGAGGAGGGTTGTAGGGCTGGAGGAGATTACAGAGATAGGGAGGGTTGTAGGGCTGGAGGAGGTTGCAGAGATAGGGAGGGTTGTAGGGCTGGAGGAGGTTACAGAGATAGGGAGGGTTGTAGGGCTGGAGGAAGTTACAGAGATAGGGAAGGTTGTAGGGCTGGAGGAGGTTACAGTGATAGGGAGGGTTGTAGGGCTGGAGGAGGTTACAGAGATAGGGAGGGTTGTAGGGCTGGAGGAGGTTACAGAGATAGGGAGGCGTGTAGGGCTGGAGGAGGTTACAGAGATAGGGAGGGTTGTAGGGCTGGAGGAGGTTACAGAGATAGGGAGGGTTGTAGGGTTGTAGGAGGTTATAGAGATGAGGAGGGTTGGAGGAGGTTACAGAGATAGGGAGGGTTGTAGGGCTGGAGGAGGTTACAGAGATAGGGAGGGTTGTAGGGCTGGAGGAGGTTACAGAGATAGGGAAGGTTGTAGGGCTGGAGGAGGTTACAGTGATAGGGAGGGTTGTAGGGCTGGAGGAGGTTACAGAGATAGGGAGGCGTGTAGGGCTGGAGGAGGTTACAGAGATAGGGATGGTTGTAGGGCTGGAGGAGGTTACAGAGATAGGGAGGCGTGTAAGGCTGGAGGAGGTTACAGAGATAGGGAGGGTTGTAGGGCTGGAGGAGGTTACAGAGATAGGGAGGGTTGTAGGGCTGGAGGAGGTTACAGAGATAGGGAGGGTTGTAGGGTTGTAGGAGGTTATAGAGATGAGGAGGGTTGGAGGAGGTTACAGAGATAGGGAGGGTTGTAAGGCTGGAGGAGGTTACAGAGATAGGGATGGATGTAGGTCTGGAGGAGGTTATAGAGTTAGGGATGTTTGTAGGGCTGACGGAGGTTACAGAGAAAGGGAGGGTTGTAGGGCTGGTGGAGGTTACATTGATCGGGAGGGTTGTAGGTTTGGAGGAGGTTACAGAGATAGGGAGGGGTGTAGGTTTGGAGGAGGTGACAGAGATAGGGAGAGTTGTAGGGTCTGGAGGAGGATACAGAGATAGGGAGGGTTGTAGGGCTGACGGAGGTTACAATGATCGGGAGGTGTGCCGTGCTGGAAAGGGTTACAGAGATAGGAAGGGTTGTAGGGCTGGAGGAGGTTATAGAGATGGGGATGGTTGTAGAGGCTGGAGGAGGTTACAGAGATATGGAGGGGTGTAGGGCTGGAGGAGTTTATGGAGATAGGGAGGATTGTATGGCTGGAGGAGGTGACAGAGATAGGGAGGATTGTATGGCTGGAGGAGGTGACAGAGATAGGGAGGGGTGTAGGGCTGGAGGAGGTTACAGTGACAGGGACGGTTGTTGGGCTGGAGGAGGTTACAGAGATAGAAGGTTTGTAGGGCTGGAGGAGGTTACAGAGATAGGGAGTGTTGTACAACTGGAGGAGGTTACAATGATCGGGAGGGTTGTAGGGCTGGAGGAGGTTACAGAGATAGGGAGGTTTGTCGGGCTTTCGGAGGTTACACAGAGAGGGAGGTATGTAGGGGCTGGATGAAGTTACAAAGATAGGGAGGGGTGAAGGGCTGGAGGAGGTTACAGAGATAGGCAGAGGTGTAGGGCTGGAGGAGGTTACAGTGATAGGGAGGGTTGTAGAGTTGAAGGAGATTACAGAGATAGGGAGGGTTGTAGGGCTGGAGGAGGTTCTGGGGATAGGGAGGGTTGTAGGGCTGGAGGAGGTAACAGTGATAGGGAGGCGTGTAGTGCTGGAGGAGGTAACAGTGATCGGGAGGGTTGTACGGCTGGAGGAGTTTACAGAGATAGGGAGGGTTGTAGGGCTGGAGGAGGTTACAGTGATACGGAGGCGTGTAGGGCTGGAGGAGGTTACAGAGATAGGGAGGCGTGTAGGGCTGGAGGAGGTTACAGAGATAGGGAGGGTTGTCGGACTGGAGGAGGTTATAGAGATAGGGAGGCGTGTAGGGCTGGAGGAGGTTATTGAGATAGCGAGGGTTGTCGGGCTGGAGGAGGTTACAGAGATAGGGAAGGTTGTAGGGCTGGAGGGGGTGACAGAGATAGGGAGGGTTGTAGGGTTGGAGGAGGTTATAGAGATGAGTAGGGTTGTAGGGTTGGAAGCGGTTACAGTGATAGGGAGTGTTGTAGGGCTGGAGGAGGTAATAATGATAGGGAGGGGTGTAGGGCTGGAGGAGGTCACAGAGATAGGGAGGGTTGTAAGTTTGGAGGAGGTTACAGAGATAGGGATGGATGCAGGTCTGGAGGAAGTTATAGAGATAGGGAGGGTTGTAGGGCTGGTGGAGGTTACATTGATAGGGAGGGTTGTAGGTTTGGAGGAGGTTACAGTGATAGGGAGGGTTGCAGAACTGAAGAAGGTTACAGAGATTGGGCGGGGTGTAGGGCTGGAGGAGTTTACAGTGATAGGGAGGGGTGTAGTGCAGGAGGGGCGTTCCAGAGTTAGGGAGGTTTGTAGGGCATGAGGAGGATACAGAGATAGGGAGGGGTGTAGGGCTGGAGGAGGTTACAGAGATAGGAGGGTTGTAGTGCTGGAGGAGGTTACAGAGAATAGGGAGGGTTGTAGGGCTGGAGGAGGTTACAATGATACGGAGGCGTGTAGGGCTGGAGGAGGTTACAGAGATAGGGAGGGTTGTAGGGCTGGAGGAGGTTACAGTGATACGGAGGCGTGTAGGGCTGGAGGAGGTTACAGTGATAGGGAGGTGTGTAGGGCTGGAGGAGGTTACAGAGATAGCGAGGGTTGTCGGACTGGAGGAGGTTATAGAGATAGGGAGGCGTGTAGGGCTGGAGGAGGTTACAGAGATAGGGAGGGTTGTAGGGCTGGAGGAGGTTACAGAGATTGGGAAGGTTGTAGGGCTGGAGGAGGTTACAGTGATAAGGAGGTTTGTAGGGCTGGAGGAGATTACAGAGATAGGGTGGCGTATAGGGCTGGAGGCGGTTACAGAGATAGGGAGGGTTGTAGGGCTGGAGGAGGTTTCAGAGATAGGGAGGCGTGTAGGGCTGGAGGAGGTTACAGAGATAGGGAGGGTTGTAGGGCTGGAGGAGGTTACAGTGATAGGGAGTGCTTTTGGGCTGGAGGAGGTAACAATGATAGGGAGGGGTGTAGGGCTGGAGGAGTTTACAGAGATAGGGAAGTTTGTAGGTTTGGAGGAGGTTACAGAGATAGGGATGGATGTAGGTCTGGAGGAGGTTATAGAGATAGGGAGGGTTGTAGGGCTGGTGGAGGTTACATTGATAGGGAGGCGTGTAAGGCTGGAGGAGGTTACAGAGATAGGGAGGGTTGTAGGGCTGGAGGAGGTTATAGTGATCGGAAGGGGTGTAGGGCTGGAGTAGGTTACAATGATAGGGCGAGGTATAGTGCTGAAGGCGGTGACAGAGATAGGGAGGATTGAAGGGTTGGAGGAGGTTATAGAGATGAGGAGGGTTGTAGGGTTGGAGGAGGTTACAGTGATAGGGAGTGTTGTAGGGCTGGAGGAGGTAACAATGATAGGGAGGGGTGTAGGGCTGGAGGAGGTTACAGAAATAGGGAGGGTTGTAGGTTTGGAGGAGGTTACAGAGATAGGGATGGATGTAGGTCTGGAGGAGGTTATAGAGATTGGGAGGGTTGTAGGGCTGGTGGAGGTTACATTGATAGGGAGGATTGTCGGTTTGGAGGAGGTTACAGTGATAGGTAGGGTTGTAGAACTGAAGAAGGTTACAGAGATAGGGAGGGTTGTAGGGCTGGAGGAGGTTCTCGGGATAGGGAGGGTTGTAGGGCTGGAGGAGGTAACAGTGATAGGGAGGGTTGTAGAACTGAAGAAGGTTACAGAGATAGGGAGGGTTGTAGGACTGGAGGAGGTTCTGGGGATAGGGAGGGCTGTAGGGCTGGAGGAGGTAACAGTGATAGGTAGGCCTGTAGTCCTGGAGGAGGTAACAGTCATAGGGAGGGTTGTATGGCTGGAGGAGTTTACAGTGATCGGGAGGGATGTAGTGCAGGAGGGACGTTCCAGAGTTAGGGATGGTTGTAGGGCTGGAGGAGGTTACAGAGATAGGGAGGGTTGTAGGGACTGGTGGAGGTTACATTGATAGGGAGGATTGTAGGTTTGAAGGAGGTTACAGTGATAGGGAGGGTTGTAGAACTGAAGAAGGTTATAGAGATTGGGCGGGGTGTAGGGCTGGAGGAGGTGACAGAGATAGGGAGAGTTGTAGGGTCTGCAGGAGGATACAGAGATAGGGAGGGTTGTAGGGCTGGAGGAGGTTATAGAGATGAGGAGGGTTGTACGGCTGGAAGAGGTTACAGTGATAGGGAGGGGTGTAGGGCTGGAGGAGGTTACAGAGATAGGGTGGGGTGTAGGGCTGGAGGAAGTTACAGAGATAGGGATGGATGTAGGTCTGGAGGAGGTTCTAGAAATCGGGATGGTTGAAGGGCTGACGGAGGTTACAATGATAGGGAGTGTTGTAGGGCTGGAGGAGATTACAGTGATAGGGAGTTTTGTAGGGTCTGGAGGAGGATACAGAGATAGGGAGGGTTGTAGGGCTGGAGGAGGTTATAGAGATGAAGAGGGTTGTAGGATTGACGGAGGTTACAATGATCGGGAGGTGTGTCGTGCTGGAAGGGGTTACAGAGATAGGGAGGGTTGTAGTGATGGAGGAGGTTACAGAGATAGGGAGGGGTGTAGGGCTGGAGGAGGTTACAGTGATAGGGACGGTTGTAGGGCTGGAGGAGGTTACAGAAATAGGAGGTTTGTAGGGCTGGAGGAGGTTACAGAGATAGGGAGTGTTGTACAACTGGAGGAGGTTACAATGATCGGGAGGGTTGTAGGGCTGGAGGAGGTTACAGAGATAGGGAGGGATGTAGGGGCTGGATGAAGTTACAGAGATAGAGAGGGTTGAAGGGCTGGAGGAGGTTACAGAGATAGGGAGGGGGGAATGGCTGGAGGAGGTTACTGAGATAGGGAGAGGTGTAGGGCTGGAGGAGGTTACAGTGATAGGGAGGGTTGTAGAGTTGAAGGAGGTTACAGAGATAGGGAGGGTTGTAGGGCTGGAGGAGGTTCTGGGGATAGGTAGGGTTGTAGGGCTGGAGGAGGTAACAGTGATAGGTAGGCGTGTAGTGCTGGAGGAGGTAACAGTGATAGGGAGGGTTGTACGGCTGGAGGAGTTTACACTGATAGGGAGGGGTGTAGTGCAGGAGGGGCGTTCCAGAGTTAGGGAGGGTTGTAGGGCATGAGGAGGATACAGAGATAGGGAGGGGTGTAGGGCTGGAGGAGGTTACAGAGATAGGAGGGTTGTAGTGCTGGAGGAGGTTACAGAGATAGGGAGGGTTGTAGGGCTGGAGGAGGTTACAATGATACGGAGGCGTGTAGGGCTGGAGGAGGTTACAGAGATAGGGAGGGTTGTAGGGCTGGAGGAGGTTACAGTGATACGGAGGCGTGTAGGGCTGGAGGAGGTTACAGTGATAGGGAGGTGTGTAGGGCTGGAGGAGGTTACAGAGATAGCGAGGGTTGTCGGACTGGAGGAGGTTATAGAGATAGGGAGGCGTGTAGGGCTGGAGGAGGTTACAGAGATAGGGAGGGTTGTAGGGCTGGAGGAGGTTACAGAGATTGGGAAGGTTGTAGGGCTGGAGGAGGTTACAGTGATAAGGAGGTTTGTAGGGCTGGAGGAGATTACAGAGATAGGGTGGCGTATAGGGCTGGAGGCGGTTACAGAGATAGGGAGGGTTGTAGGGCTGGAGGAGGTTTCAGAGATAGGGAGGCGTGTAGGGCTGGAGGAGGTTACAGAGATAGGGAGGGTTGTAGGGCTGGAGGAGGTTACAGTGATAGGGAGTGCTTTTGGGCTGGAGGAGGTAACAATGATAGGGAGGGGTGTAGGGCTGGAGGAGGTTACAGAGATAGGGAAGTTTGTAGGTTTGGAGGAAGTTACAGAGATAGGGATGGATGTAGGTCTGGAGGAGGTTATAGAGATAGGGAGGGTTGTAGGGCTGGTGAAGGTTACATTGATAGGGAGGCGTGTAAGGCTGGAGGAGGTTACAGAGATAGGGAGGGTTGTAGGGCTGGAGGAGGTTATAGTGATCGGAAGGGGTGTAGGGCTGGAGGAGGTTACAATGATAGGGCGAGGTATAGTGCTGGAGGCGGTGACAGAGATAGGGAGGATTGAAGGGTTGGAGGAGGTTATAGAGATGAGGAGGGTTGTAGGGTTGGAGGAGGTTACAGTGATAGGGAGTGTTGTAGGGCTGGAGGAGGTAACAATGATAGGGAGGGGTATAGGGCTGGAGGAGGTTACAGAAATAGGGAGGGTTGTAGGTTTGGAGGAGGTTACAGAGATAGGGATGAATGTAGGTCTGGAGGAGGTTATAGAGATTGGGAGGGTTGTAGGGCTGGTGGAGGTTACATTGATAGGGAGGATTGTAGGTTTGGAGGAGGTTACAGTGATAGGTAGGGTTGTAGAACTGAAGAAGGTTACAGAGATAGGGAGGGTTGTAGGGCTGGAGGAGGTTCTCGGGATAGGGAGGGTTGTAGGGCTGGAGGAGGTAACAGTGATAGGGAGGGTTGTAGAACTGAAGAAGGTTACAGAGATAGGGAGGGTTGTAGGGCTGGAGGAGGTTCTGGGGATAGGGAGGGCTGTAGGGCTGGAGGAGGTAACAGTGATAGGTAGGCCTGTAGTCCTGGAGGAGGTAACAGTCATAGGGAGGGTTGTATGGCTGGAGGAGTTTACAGTGATCGGGAGGGATGTAGTGCAGGAGGGACGTTCCAGAGTTAGGGATGGTTGTAGGGCTGGAGGAGGTTACAGAGATAGGGAGGGTTGTAGGGACTGGTGGAGGTTACATTGATAGGGAGGATTGTAGGTTTGAAGGAGGTTACAGTGATAGGGAGGGTTGTAGAACTGAAGAAGGTTATAGAGATTGGGCGGGGTGTAGGGCTGGAGGAGGTGACAGAGATAGGGAGAGTTGTAGGGTCTGCAGGAGGATACAGAGATAGGGAGGGTTGTAGGGCTGGAGGAGGTTATAGAGATGAGGAGGGTTGTACGGCTGGAAGAGGTTACAGTGATAGGGAGGGGTGTAGGGCTGGAGGAGGTTACAGAGATAGGGTGGGGTGTAGGGCTGGAGGAAGTTACAGAGATAGGGATGGATGTAGGTCTGGAGGAGGTTCTAGAAATCGGGATGGTTGAAGGGCTGACGGAGGTTACAATGATAGGGAGTGTTGTAGGGCTGGAGGAGATTACAGTGATAGGGAGTTTTGTAGGGTCTGGAGGAGGATACAGAGATAGGGAGGGTTGTAGGGCTGGAGGAGGTTATAGAGATGAAGAGGGTTGTAGGGTTGACGGAGGTTACAATGATCGGGAGGTGTGTCGTGCTGGAAGGGGTTACAGAGATAGGGAGGGTTGTAGTGATGGAGGAGGTTACAGAGATAGGGAGGGGTGTAGGGCTGGAGGAGGTTACAGTGATAGGGACGGTTGTAGGGCTGGAGGAGGTTACAGAAATAGGAGGTTTGTAGGGCTGGAGGAGGTTACAGAGATAGGGAGTGTTGTACAACTGGAGGAGGTTACAATGATCGGGAGGGTTGTAGGGCTGGAGGAGGTTACAGAGATAGGGAGGTTTGTCGGGCTTTCGGAGGTTACACAGAGAGGGAGGTATATAGGGGCTGGATGAAGTTACAGAGATAGGGAGGGGTGAAGGGCTGGAGGAGGTTCTGGGGATAGCCAGCGTTGTAGGGCTGGAGGAGATAACAGTGATAGGGAGGCGTGTAGTGCTGGAGGAGGTAACAGTGATAGGGAGGGTTGTACGGCTGGAGGAGTTTACAGAGATAGGGAGGGTTGTAGGGCTGGAGGAGGTTACAGTGATACGGAGGCGTGTAGGGCTGGAGGAGGTTACAGAGATAGGGAGGCGTGTAGGGCTGGAGGAGGTTATAGAGATAGGGAGGGTTGTAGGGCTGGAGGAGGTTACAGAGATAGGGAAGGTTGTAGGGCTGGAGGAGGTTACAGTGATAGGGAGGGTTGTAGAGCTGGAGGAGGTTACAGAGATAGGGAGGCGTGTAGGGCTGGAGGAGGTTACAGAGATAAAGAGGGTTGTAGGGCTGGAGGAGGTTACAGAGATAGGGAGGCGTGTAAGGCTGGAGGAGGTTACAGAGATAGGGAGGGTTGTAGGGCTGGAGGAGGTTTCAGAGATAGGGAGGCGTGTAGGGCTGGAGGAGGTTACAGAGATAGGGAGGGTTGTAGGGCTGGAGGAGGTTACAGAGATAGGGAGGCATGTAGGGCTGGAGGAGGTTACAGAGATAAAGAGGGGTGTAGGGCTGCAGGAGGTTACAATGATAGGGCGAGGTATACTGCTGGAGGGGGTGACAGAGATAGGGAGGGTTGGAGGGTTGGAGGAGGTTATAGAGATGAGTAGGGTTGTAGGGTTGGAGGAGGTTACAGTGATAGGGAGTGTTGTAGGGCTGGAGGAGGTAATAATGATAGGGACGGGTGTAGGGCTGGAGGAGGTCACAGAGATAGGGAGGGTTGTAGGTTTGGAGGAGATTACAGTGATAGGGAGGGTTGCAGAACTGAAGAAGGTTACAGAGATTGGGCGGGGTGTAGGGCTGGAGGAGGTGACAGAGATAGGGAGAGTTGTAGGGTCTGCAGGAGGATACAGAGATAGGGAGGGTTGTAGGGCTGAAGGAGGTTATAGAGATGAGGAGGGTTGTACGGCTGGAAGAGGTTACAGTGATAGGGTGGATTGTAGGGCTGGAGGAGGTTACCGAGATAGGGAGGGGTGTAGGGCTGGAGGAAGTTACAGAGATAGGGATGGATGTAGGTCTGGAGGAGGTTCTAGAGATCGGGATGGTTGAAGGGCTGACGGAGGTTACAATGATCGGGAGTGTTGTAGGGTCTGGAGGAGGATACAGAGATAGGAAGGGTTGTAGGGCTGGAGGAGGTCATAGAGATGAAGAGGGTTGTAGGGTTGACGGAGGTTACAATGATCGGGAGGTGTGTCGTGCTGGAAGGGGTTACAGAGATAGGGAGGGTTGTAGTGATGGAGGAGGTTACAGAGATAGGGAGGGGTGTAGGGCTGGAGGAGGTTACAGTGATAGGGAGGGTTGTAGGGCTGGAGGAGTTAACAGAGATAGGGAGGCATGTAGGGCTGGAGGCGGTTACAGAGATAAAGAGGGTTATAGGGCTGGAGGAGGTGACAGAGATAGGGAGGCTTGTAGGGCTGGAGGAGGTTACAGAGATAGGGAGGGTTGTCGGGCTGGAGGAGGTTTCAGAGATACGGAGGCGTGTAGGTCTGGAGGAGGTTACAGAGATAGGGAAGGTTGTAGGGCTGGAGGAGGTTACAGTGATAGGGAGTGTTGTAGGGCTGGAGGAGGTAACAATGATAGGGAGGGGTGTAGGGCTGGAGGTGGTTACAGAGATAGGGAAGTTTTTGGTTTGGAGGAGGTTACATTGATAGGGAGGATTGTAGGTTTGAGGAGGTTACAGTGATAGGGAGGGTTGTAGAACTGAAGAAGGTTACAGAGATAGGGAGGGGTGTAGGGCTGGAGGAGGTCATAGAGATGAAGAGGGTTGTAGGGCTGACGGAGGTTGCAATGATCGGGAGGTGTGTAGTGCTGGAAGGGGTTACAGAGATAGGGAGGGTTGTAGTGATGGTGGAGGATACAGAGATAGGGAGGGGTGTAGGGCTGGAGGAGGTTACAGTGATAGGGACGGTTGTAGGGCTGGAGGAGGTTACAGAGATAGGAGGGTTGTAGTGCTGGAGGAGGTTACAGAGATAGGGAGTGTTGTAGGACTGGAGGAGGTTACAATGATCGGGAGGGTTGTAGGGCTGGAGGAGGTTCCAGAGATAGGGAGGGTTGTCGGGCTTTCGGAGGTTACACAGAGAGGGAGGGATGTAGGGGCTGGATGAAGTTATAGAGATAGAGAGGGGTGAAGGGCTGGAGGAGGTTACAGAGATAGGGAGGGGGGAATGGCTGGAGGAGGTTACAGAGATAGGGAGAGGTGTAGGGTTGGAGGAGGTTACAGTGATAGGGAGGGTTGTAGAGTTGAAGGAGGTTACAGAGATAGGGAGGGTTGTAGGGCTGTAGGAGGTTCTGGGGATGGGGAGGGTTGTAGGGCTGGAGGAGGTAACAGTGATAGGTAGACGTGTAGTGCTGGAGGAGATAACAGTGATAGGGAGGGTTGTACGGCTGGAGGAGTTTACAGTGATAGGGAGGGGTGTAGTGCAGGAGGGGCGTTCCAGAGTTAGGGAGGGGTGTAGGGCTCGAGGAGGTTACAGAGATAGGGAGGGTTGTAGGGCTGGTGGAGGTTACAGAGATAGGGAGGGTTGTAGGGCTGGAGGAGGTTACAGAGATAGGGAAGGTTGTAGGGCTGGAGGAGGTTACAGAGATAGGGAGGCGTGTAGGGCTGGAGGAGGTTACAGAGATAGAGAGGGTTGTAGGGCTCGAGGAGGTTACAGAGATAGGGAGGCGTGTAGGGCTGGAGGAGGTTACAGATATAGGGAAGGTTGTAGGGCTGGAGGAGGTTTCAGAGATAGGGAGGCGTGTAAGGCTGGAGGAGGTTGCAGAGATAGGGAGGGTTGTAGGGCTGACGGAGGTTACAATGATAGGGAGTGTTGTAGGGCTGGAGGAGGTTATAGAGATGAAGAGGGTTCTCGGGCTGACGGAGGTTACAATGATCGAGAGGTGTGTAGTGCTGGAATAGGTTACAGAGATAGGGAGGGTTGTAGTGATGGAGGCGGTTACAGAGATAGGGAGAGTTGTAGGGCTGGAGGAGGTTACAATCATCGGGAGGGTTGTAGGGCTGGAGGAGGTTACAGAGATAGGGAGGGTTATCGGGCTTTCGGAGGTTGCACAGAGAGGGAGGGATGTAGGGGCTGGATGAAGTTACAGAGATAGAGAGGGGTGAAGGGCTGGAGGATGTTACAGAGATAGGGAGGGGGAATGGCTGGAGGAGGTTACAGTGATAGGGAGGGTTGTAGAGTTGAAGGAGGTTACAGATATAGGGAGGGTTGTAGGGCTGGAGGAGGTTCTGGGGATAGGGAGGGTTGTAGGGCTGGAGGAGGTAACAGTGATAGCGAGGGTTGTACGGCTGGAGGAGGTTACAATGATACGGAGGCGTGTAGGGCTGGAGGAGGTTACAGAGATAGGGAGGCGTTTAGGGCTGGAGGAGGTTACAGAGATAGGGAGGGTTGTAGGGCTGGAGGAGGTTACAGAGATAGGGAGGCGTGTAGGGCTGGAGAAGGTTACAGAGATAGGGAGGGTTGTAGGGCTGGAGGAGGTTACAGAGATAGGGAGGCGTGTAGGGCTGGAGAAGGTTACAGAGATAGGGAGGGTTGTAGGGCTGGAGGAGGTTACAGAGATAGGGAGGGGTGTAGGGCTGGAGGAGGTTACAGAGATAGGGAGGGTTGTAGGGCTGGAGGAGGTTACAGAGATAGGGAGGCGTGTAGGGCTGGAGGAGGTTACAGCTATAGGGAAAGTTGTAGGGCTGGAGGAGGTTACAGTAATCGGGGGGGTTGTAGGGCTGGAGGAGGTTACAGAGATAGGGAGGCGTGTAGGGCTGGAGGAGGTTACAGAGATAGAGAGGGTTGTAGGGCTGGAGGAGGTTACAGAGATAGGGAAAGTTGTAGGGCTGGAGGAGGTTACAGTAATAGGGAAAGTTGTAGGGCTGGAGGAGGTTACAGTAATAGGGAGGGTTGTAGGGCTGGAGGAGGTTACAGAGATAGGGAGGCGTGTAGGGCTGCAGGAGGTTACAGAGATAGAGAGGGTTGTAGGGCTGGAGGAGGTTACAGAGATAGGGAGGCGTGTAGAGCTGGAGGAGGTTACAGAGATAGGGAGGCGTGTAGGGCTGGAGGAGGTTACAGAGATAGGGAGGGTTGTAGGGCTGGAGGAGGTTACAGAGATAGGGAGGGTTGTAGGGCTGGAGGAGGTTACAGAGATAGGGAGGGTTGTAGGGCTGGAGGAGATTACAGTGATAGGGAGGGGTTTAGGGCTGGAGGAGGTTACAGAGATAGGGAGGCGTGTAGGGCTGGAGGAGGTTACAGAGATAGGGAGGATTGTAGGGCTGGAGGAGGTTACAGAGATAGGGAGGCGTGTAGAGCTGGAGGAGGTTGCAGAGAAAGGGAGAGTTGTAGGGCTGGAGGAGGTTACAATGATAGGGCGAGGTCTAGTGCTGGAGGGGGTTACAGAGATAGGGAAGCATGTCGTGCTGGAGGAGGTAACAATGATAGGGATGGTTTTGGGGCTGGAGGAGGTTAGAGAGATACGGAAGGGTGTAGGGGTGGAGGAGGTTAGAGAGTTAGGGAGGGGTGTAGGGCTGGAGGAGGTTATAGAGATAGGGAGGGTTGTGAGGCTGGAGGAGGTTACAGAGATAGGGAGGTTTTTCGGGCTGGAGGAGGGTGCAGAGATAGGGAGGGGTGTAGGGCTCATGGAGGTTACAGAGATAGGGAGGGTTGTAGGGCTGGTGGAGGTTACAGAGATAGGGAGGGTTGTAGGGCTGGAGGAGGTTACAGAGATAGGGAAGGTTGTAGGGCTGGAGGAGGTTACAGAGATAGGGAGGCGTGTAGGGCTGGAGGAGGTTACAGAGATAGAGAGGGTTGTAGGGCTCGAGGAGGTTACAGAGATAGGGAGGCGTGTAGGGCTGGAGGAGGTTACAGATATAGGGAAGGTTGTAGGGCTGGAGGAGGTTTCAGAGATAGGGAGGCGTGTAAGGCTGGAGGAGGTTGCAGAGATAGGGAGGGTTGTAGGGCTGACGGAGGTTACAATGATAGGGAGTGTTGTAGGGCTGGAGGAGGTTATAGAGATGAAGAGGGTTCTCGGGCTGACGGAGGTTACAATGATCGAGAGGTGTGTAGTGCTGGAATAGGTTACAGAGATAGGGAGGGTTGTAGTGATGGAGGCGGTTACAGAGATAGGGAGAGTTGTAGGGCTGGAGGAGGTTACAATCATCGGGAGGGTTGTAGGGCTGGAGGAGGTTACAGAGATAGGGAGGGTTATCGGGCTTTCGGAGGTTGCACAGAGAGGGAGGGATGTAGGGGCTGGATGAAGTTACAGAGATAGAGAGGGGTGAAGGGCTGGAGGATGTTACAGAGATAGGGAGGGGGAATGGCTGGAGGAGGTTACAGTGATAGGGAGGGTTGTAGAGTTGAAGGAGGTTACAGATATAGGGAGGGTTGTAGGGCTGGAGGAGGTTCTGGGGATAGGGAGGGTTGTAGGGCTGGAGGAGGTAACAGTGATAGCGAGGGTTGTACGGCTGGAGGAGGTTACAATGATACGGAGGCGTGTAGGGCTGGAGGAGATTACAGAGATAGGGAGGCGTTTAGGGCTGGAGGAGGTTACAGAGATAGGGAGGGTTGTAGGGCTGGAGGAGGTTACAGAGATAGGGAGGCGTGTAGGGCTGGAGAAGGTTACAGAGATAGGGAGGGTTGTAGGGCTGGAGGAGGTTACAGAGATAGGGAGGCGTGTAGGGCTGGAGAAGGTTACAGAGATAGGGAGGGTTGTAGGGCTGGAGGAGGTTACAGAGATAGGGAGGGGTGTAGGGCTGGAGGAGGTTACAGAGATAGGGAGGGTTGTAGGGCTGGAGGAGGTTACAGAGATAGGGAGGCGTGTAGGGCTGGAGGAGGTTACAGCTATAGGGAAAGTTGTAGGGCTGGAGGAGGTTACAGTAATCGGGGGGGTTGTAGGGCTGGAGGAGGTTACAGAGATAGGGAGGCGTGTAGGGCTGGAGGAGGTTACAGAGATAGAGAGGGTTGTAGGGCTGGAGGAGGTTACAGAGATAGGGAAAGTTGTAGGGCTGGAGGAGGTTACAGTAATAGGGAAAGTTGTAGGGCTGGAGGAGGTTACAGTAATAGGGAGGGTTGTAGGGCTGGAGGAGGTTACAGAGATAGGGAGGCGTGTAGGGCTGCAGGAGGTTACAGAGATAGAGAGGGTTGTAGGGCTGGAGGAGGTTACAGAGATAGGGAGGCGTGTAGAGCTGGAGGAGGTTACAGAGATAGGGAGGCATGTAGGGCTGGAGGAGGTTACAGAGATAGGGAGGGTTGTAGGGCTGGAGGAGGTTACAGAGATAGGGAGGGTTGTAGGGCTGGAGGAGGTTACAGAGATAGGGAGGGTTGTAGGGCTGGAGGAGATTACAGTGATAGGGAGGGGTTTAGGGCTGGAGGAGGTTACAGAGATAGGGAGGCGTGTAGGGCTGGAGGAGGTTACAGAGATAGGGAGGATTGTAGGGCTGGAGGAGGTTACAGAGATAGGGAGGCGTGTAGAGCTGGAGGAGGTTGCAGAGAAAGGGAGAGTTGTAGGGCTGGAGGAGGTTACAATGATAGGGCGAGGTCTAGTGCTGGAGGGGGTTACAGAGATAGGGAAGCATGTCGTGCTGGAGGAGGTAACAATGATAGGGAGGGTTTTGGGGCTGGAGGAGGTTAGAGAGATACGGAAGGGTGTAGGGGTGGAGGAGGTTAGGGAGTTAGGGAGGGGTGTAGGGCTGGAGGAGGTTATAGAGATAGGGAGGGCTGTGAGGCTGGAGGAGGTTACAGAGATAGGGGGGGTTGTAGGGCTGGAGGAAGTTACAGAGATAGGGATGGATGAAGTTCTGGAGGAGGTTGCAGAGATAGGTAGGGCTGTAGAAGGTGAGAGAAATAGGGAGAGTTGTCGGGCTGGAGGAGGTTACAGAGATAGGGAGGGTTGTAGGGCTGGAAGAGATTACAGAGGTAGCGAGGGTTGTAGTGCTGGAGGAGTTTACAGAGATATTGAGGGTTGTAGTGCTGGAGAAGGTTTCAGTGATAGGGAGGCTTTTGGGCTTGTGGAGGTTACAGTGATAGTGAGGTTTGTCGGGCTGGAGGAGGTTACAGAGATAGGGAGGGTTGTCGGGCTGGAGCAGGTTGCAGAGATAGGGAGGTTTGTAGGGCTGGAGGAGGTTTTAGAGAGAGGGAGGGTTGTAGGTGCTGGAGGAGGTTTTAGAGATAGGGAGGGTTGTAGGTGCTGGAGGAGGTTACAGAGATAGGCAGGGTTGTAGGGCTGCAGGAGGTTACAGAGATAGGGAGGGTTGTAGGCTTGGAGGAGGTTACAGAGATTGGGAGGGTTGTAGGGCTGGAGGAGGTTATAGAGATAGGGAGGGTTGTAGGGCTGGAGGAGGTGACAGAGATAGGGAGGATTGTATGGCTGGAGGAGGTTACAGAGATGGGGACAGTTGTCGGGCTTTCGGAGGTTACACAGAGAGGGAGGGATGTAGGAGCTGGATGAAGTTACAGAGATAGGAAGGGTTGTAGGGCTGGAGGAGGTTATAGAGATGAGGATGGTTGTAGAGGCTGGAGGAGGTTACAGAGATAGTGAGGGGTGTAGGGCTGGAGGAGGTTATAGAGATAGGGAGGGTTGTAGGGCTGGAGGAGGTTACAGAGATAGGGAGGATTGTATGGCTGGAGGAGGTGACAGAGATCGGGAGGATTGTATGGCTGGAGGAGGTGACAGAGATAGGGAGGGTTGTAGGGCTGGAGGAGGTTGCAGAGATAGGGAGGGTTGTAGGGCTGGAGGAGGTTACAGAGATAGTGAGAGGTGTAGGGCTGGAGGGGGTTACAGAGATAGGGAGGGGTGTAGGGCTCGTGCAGGTTACAGAGATAGGGGGGATTGTAGGGCTGGAGGAGGTAACAATGATAGGGAGGGTTGTAGGGGCTGGAGGCCGTTACAGAGATAGGGAGGGGTGTAGGTCTGGCAGAGGTTACAGAGATAGGGAGGTTTTTCGGGCTGGAGGAGGGTGCAGAGATAGGGAGGGGTGTCGGGCTCATGGAGGTTACAGAGATAGGGAGGTTTGTCGGGCTGGAGGAGGTTACAGAGATAGGGAGGGGTGTAGTGCTGGAGGAGGTTACAGAGATAGGGAGGGTTGTAGGGCTGGAGGAGGTAACAATGATAGGGAGGGATTTGGGCTCATGGTGGTTACAGTGATAGTGAGGTTTTTCGGGCTGGAGGAAGTTACAGAGATAGGGAGGGATGTAGGGCGAGAGGAGGTTACAGAGATAGGGAGGGCTGTAGGGTTGGTGGAGGTTACAGAGATAGGGGGGATTGTAGGGCTGGAGGAGGTAACAATGATCGGGAGGGTTGTAGGGGCTGGAGGCCGTTACAGAGATAGGGAGGGGTGTAGGTCTGGCAGATGTGACAGAGATAGGGAAGGTTGTAGGGCTGGAGGAGGTTATAGAGATGAGGAGGGTTGTAGGGCTGGAGGAGGTTACAGAGATAGGGAGGGTTGTAGGGCTGGAGGAGGTTGCAGAGATAGGGAGGGTTGTAGGGCTGGAGGAGGTTACAGAGATAGGGAGGGTTGTAGGGCTGGAGGAAGTTACAGAGATAGGGAGGGTTGTAGGACTGAAGAAGGTTACAGAGATAGGGAGGGTTGTCGGGCTGGAGGAGATTACAGAGGTAGCAAGGGTTGTAGGGCTGGAGGAGGTGAAAGTGATCGTGAGGTTTATCGGGCTGGAGGAAGTTACAGAGATAGGGAAGGGTGTAGGGCTGGAGGAGGTGACAGAGATAGGGAGGGTTGTAGGGCTGGAGGAGGTTACAGTGATACATAGAAACATAGAAACATAGAAAATAGGTGCAGGAGTAGGCCATTCAGCCCTTCTAGCCTGCACCGCCATTCAATGAGTTCATGGCTGAACATGAAACTTCAGTACCCCCTTCCTGCTTTCTCGCCATACCCCTTGATCCCCCGAGTAGTAAGGACTTCATCTAACTCCCTTTTGAATATATTTAGTGAATTGGCCTCAACTACTTTCTGTGGTAGAGAATTCCACAGGTTCACCACTCTCTGGGTGAAGAAGTTTCTCCTCATCTCGGTCCTAAATGGCTTACCCCTTATCCTCAGACTGTGACCCCTGGTTCTGGACTTCCCCAACATTGGGAACATTCTTTCTGCATCTAACCTGTCTAAACCCGTCAGAATTTTAAACGTTTCTATGAGATCCCCTCTCATTCTTCTGAACTCCAGTGAATACAAGCCCAGTTGATCCAATCTTTCTTGATAGGTCAGTCCCGCCATCCCGGGAATCAGTCTGGTGAACCTTCGCTGCACTCCCTCAATAGCAAGAATGTCCTTCCTCAAGTTAGGAGACCAAAACTGTACACAATACTCCAGGTGTGGCCTCACCAAGGCCCTGTACAACTGTAGCAACACCTCCCTGCCCCTGTATTCAAATCCCCTCGCTATGAAGGCCAACATGCCATTTGCTTTCTTAACCGCCTGCTGTACCTGCATGCCAACCTTCAATGACTGATGTACCATGACACCCAGGTCTCGTTGCACCTTCCCTTTTCCGAATCTGTCACCATTCAGATAATAGTCTGTCTCTCTGTTTTTACCACCAAAGTGGATAACCTCACATTTATCCACATTATACAGTGATATGGAGGGATGTAGGGCTGGAGGAGGTTACAGAGATAGGGATGGATGTCGGTCTGGAGGAGGTTATAGAGATCGAGATGGTTGTAGGGCTGACGGAGGTTACAATGATAGGGAGTGTTGTAGGGCTGGAGGAGGTAACAATGATAGGGAGGGGTGTAGGGCTGGAGGTGGTTACAGAGATAGGGAAGTTTGTAGGTTTGGAGGAGGTTACATTGATAGGGAGGATTGTAGGTTTGAGGAGGTTACAGTGATAGAGAGGGTTGTAGAACTGAAGAAGGTTACAGAGATAGGGAGGGGTGTAGGGCTGGAGGAGGTTACAGAGATAGGGAGGGATGTAGGGCTGGAGGAGGTTACAGAGATAGGGAGGGATGTAGGGCTGGAGGAGGTTACAGAGATAGGGATGGATGTCGGTCTGGAGGAGGTTATAGAGATCGAGATGGTTGTAGGGCTGACGGAGGTTACAATGATAGGGAGTATTGTAGGGCTGGAGGAGGTTACAACGATAGGGAGTGTTGTAGGGCTGGAGGAGGTTACAGTGATATGGAGGGTTGTAGGACTGGAGGAGGTGACAGAGATAGGGAGAGTTGTAGGGCTGGAGGAGGTTATAGAGATGAAGAGGGTTGTAGGGCTGACGGAGGTTGCAATGATCGGGAGGTGTGTTGTGCTGGAAGGGGTTACAGATAGGGAGGGTTGTAGTGATGGTGGAGGATACAGAGATAGGGAGGGGTGTAGGGCTGGAGGAGGTTACAGTGATAGGGACGGTTGTAGGGCTGGAGGAGGTTACAGAGATAGGAGGGTTGTAGTGCTGGAGGAGGTTACAGAGATAGGGAGTGTTGTAGGACTGGAGGAGGTTACAATGATCGGGAGGGTTGTAGGGCTGGAGGAGGTTCCAGAGATAGGGAGGGTTGTCGGGCTTTCGGAGGTTACACAGAGAGGGAGGGATGTAGGGGCTGGATGAAATTATAGAGATAGAGAGGGGTGAAGGGCTGGAGGAGGTTACAGAGATAGGGAGGGGGGAATGGCTGGAGGAGGTTACAGAGATAGGGAGAGGTGTAGGGCTGGAGGAGGTTACAGTGATAGGGAGGGTTGTAGAGTTGAAGGAGGTTACAGAGATAGGGAGGGTTGTAGGGCTGTAGGAGGTTCTGGGGATGGGGAGGGTTGTAGGGCTGGAGGAGGTAACAGTGATAGGTAGACGTGTAATGCTGGAGGAGATAACAGTGATAGGGAGGGTTGTACGGCTGGAGGAGTTTACAGTGATAGGGAGGGGTGTAGTGCAGGAGGGGCGTTCCAGAGTTAGGGAGGGGTGTAGAGCTCGAGGAGGTTACAGAGATAGGGAGGGTTGTAGGGCTGGTGGAGGTTACAGAGATAGGGAGGGTTGTAGGGCTGGAGGAGGTTACAGAGATAGGGAAGGTTGTAGGGCTGGAGGAGGTTACAGAGATAGGGAGGCGCGTAGGGCTGGAGGAGGTTACAGAGATAGAGAGGGTTGTAGGGCTCGAGGAGGTTACAGAGATAGGGAGTGTTGTAGGGCTGGAGGAGGTGACAGAGATAGGGAGGCGTGTAGGGCTGGAGGAGGTTACAGATATAGGGAAGGTTGTAGGGCTGGAGGTGGTTTCAGAGATAGGGAGGCGTGTAAGGCTGGAGGAGGTTGCAGAGATAGGGAGGGTTGTAGGGCTGACGGAGGTTACAATGATAGGGAGTGTTGTAGGGCTGGAGGAGGTTACAGAGATAGGGAGTGTTGTAAGGCTGGAGGAGGTTACAGAGATAGAGAGGGTTGTAGGGCTCGAGGAGGTTACAGAGATAGGGAGTGTTGTAGGGCTGGAGGAGGTGACAGAGATAGGGAGAGTTGTAGGGTCTGGAGGAGGATACAGAGATAGGGAGGGTTGTAGGACTGGAGGAGGTTATAGAGATGAAGAGGGTTCTCGGGCTGACGGAGGTTACAATGATCGAGAGGTGTGTAGTGCTGGAATAGGTTACAGAGATAGGGAGGGTTGTAGTGATGGAGGCGGTTACAGAGATAGGGATAGTTGTAGGGCTGGAGGAGGTTACAATCATCGGGAGGGTTGTAGGGCTGGAGGAGGTTACAGAGATAGGGAGGGTTATCGGGCTTTCGGAGGTTGCACAGAGAGGGAGGGATGTAGGGGCTGGATGAAGTTACAGAGATAGAGAGGGGTGAAGGGCTGGAGGATGTTACAGAAATAGGGAGGGGGAATGGCTGGAGGAGGTTACAGTGATAGGGAGGGTTGTAGAGTTGAAGGAGGTTACAGATATAGGGAGGGTTGTAGGGCTGGAGGAGGTTCTGGGGATAGGGAGGGTTGTAGGGCTGGAGGAGGTAACAGTGATAGCGAGGGTTGTACGGATGGAGGAGGTTACAATGATACGGAGGCGTGTAGGGCTGGAGGAGATTACAGAGATCGGGAGGCGTTTAGGGCTGGAGGAGGTTACAGAGATAGGGAGGGTTGTAGGGCTGGAGGAGGTTTCAGAGATAGGGAGGCGTGTAGGGCTGGAGAAGGTTACAGAGATAGGGAGGGTTGTAGGGCTGAAGGAGGTTACAGAGATAGGGAGGCGTGTAGGGCTGGAGAACGTTACAGAGATAGGGAGGGTTGTAGGGCTGGAGGAGGTTACAGAGATAGGGAGGGGTGTAGGGCTGGAGGAGGTTACAGAGATAGGGAGGGTTGTAGGGCTGGAGGAGGTTACAGTAATAGGGAGGGTTGTAGGGCTGGAGGAGGTTACAGAGATAGGGAGGGTTGTAGGGCTGGAGGAGGTTACAGAGATAGGGAGGCGTGTAGGGCTGGAGGAGGTTACAGAGATAGAGAGGGTTGTAGGGCTGGAGGAGGTTACAGAGATAGGGAAGGTTGTAGGGCTGGAGGAGGTTACAGTAATAGGGAGGGTTGTAGGGCTGGAGGAGGTTACAGAGATAGGGAGGCGTGTAGGGCTGGAGGAGGTTACAGAGATAGAGAGGGTTGTAGGGCTGGAGGAGGTTACAGAGATAGGGAGGCGTGTAGAGCTGGAGGAGGTTACAGAGATAGGGAGGCGTGTAGGGCTGGAGGAGGTTACAGAGATAGGGAGGGTTGTAGGGCTGGAGGAGGTTACAGAGATAGGGAGGGTTGTAGGGCTGGAGGAGGTTACAGAGATAGGGAGGGTTGTAGGGTGGAGGAGATTACAGTGATAGGGAGGGGTTTAGGGCTGGAGGAGGTTACAGAGATAGGGAGGCGTGTAGGGCTGGAGGAGGTTACAGAGATAGGGAGGGTTGTAGGGCTGGAGGAGGTTACAGAGATAGGGAGGCGTGTAGGGCTGGAGGAGGTTACAGAGATAGGGAGGCGTGTAGAGCTGGAGGAGGTTACAGAGAAAGGGAGAGTTGTAGGCCTGGAGGTGGTTACAGAGATAGGGAGAGTTGTAGGGCTGGAGGAGGTTACAGAGATAGGGAGGGTTGTAGGGCTGGAGGAGGTTATAGTGATAGGAAGGGGTGTAGGGCTGGAGGAGGTTACAATGATAGGGCGAGGTCTAGTGCTGGAGGGGGTTACAGAGATAGGGAAGCATGTCGTGCTGGAGGAGGTAACAATGATAGGGAGGATTGTATGGCTGGAGGAGGTTGCAGAGATGGGGACAGTTGTCGGGCTTTCGGAGGTTACACAGAGAGGGAGGGATGTAGGAGCTGGATGAAGTTACAGAGATAGGAAGGGTTGTAGGGCTGGAGGAGGTTATAGAGATGGGGATGGTTGTAGAGGCTGGAGGAGGTTACAGAGATAGGGAGGGGTGTAGGGCTGGAGGAGGTTATAGAGATAGGGAGGGTTGTAGGGCTGGAGGAGGTTACAGAGATAGGGAGGATTGTATGGCTGGAGGAGGTGACAGAGATCGGGAGGATTGTATGGCTGGAGGAGGTGACAGAGATAGGGAGGGTTGTAGGGCTGGAGGAGGTTGCAGTGATAGGGAGGGTTGTAGGGCTGGAGGAGGTTACAGAGATAGTGAGAGGTGTAGGGCTGGAGGAGGTTACAGAGATAGGGAGGGGTGTAGGGCTCGTGCAGGTTACAAAGATCGGGAGGTTTTTCGGGCTGGAGGAGGTGACAGAGATAGGGAGGGTAGTAGGGCTGGAGGAGGTTACAGAGATAGAGGGGTGTACGGCTCGTGGAGGTTACAGAGATAGGGAGGTTTTTCGGGCTGGAGGAGGGTGCAGAGATAGGGAGGGGTGTAGGGCTCATGGAGGTTACAGAGATAGGGAGGGGTGTAGTGCTGGAGGAGGTTGCAGAGATAGGGAGGGTTGTCGGGCTGGAGGAGGTAACAATGATAGGGAGGGATTTGGGCTCATGGTGGTTACAGTGATAGTGAGGTTTTTCGGGCTGGAGGAAGTTACAGAGATAGGGAGGGATGTCGGGCGAGAGGAGGTTACAGAGATAGGGAGGGCTGTAGGGTTGGTGGAGGTTACAGAGATAGGGGGGATTGTAGGGCTGGAGGAGGTAACAATGATAGGGAGGGGTGTAGGGGCAGGAGGAGGTTATAGAGATAGGGAGGATTGTAGGGCTGGAGGAGGTTACAGAGATAGGGAGGGGTGTAGGTCTGGCAGAGGTGACAGAGATAGGGAGGGTTGTAGGGGCTGGAGGCCGTTACAGAGATAGGGAGGGGTGTAGGTCTGGCAGAGGTGACAGAGATAGGGAGGGTTGTAGGGCTGGAGGAGGTTATAGAGATGAGGAGGGTTGTAGGGCTGGAGGAGATTACAGAGATAGGGAGGGTTGTAGGGCTGGAGGAGGTTGCAGAGATAGGGAGGGTTGTAGGGCTGGAGGAGGTTACAGAGATAGGGAGGGTTGTAGGGCTGGAGGAAGTTACAGAGATAGGGAGGGTTGTAGGACTGAAGAAGGTTACAGAGATAGGGAGGGTTGTCGGGCTGGAGGAGATTACAGAGGTAGCAAGGGTTGTAGGGCTGGAGGAGGTTAAAGTGATAGTGAGGTTTATCGGGCTGGAGGAAGTTACAGAGATAGGGAGGGGTGTAGGGCTGGAGGAGGTGACAGAGATAGGGAGGGTTGTAGGGCTGGAGGAGGTTACAGAGATAGGGATAGGTGTAGGGCTGGAGGAGGTTACAGAGATAGGGATGGATGTAGGTCTGGAGGAGGTTATAGAGATCGGGATGGTTGTAGGGCTGACGGAGGTTACAATGATAGGGAGTGTTGTAGGGCTGGAGGAGGTTACAGAGATAGGGAGTGTTGTAGGGCTGGAGGAGGTTACAGAGATAGGGAGGGTTGTAGGGCTGGAGGAGGTTACAGAGATTGGGAGGTTTGTAGGGCTGGAGGAGGTTACAGTGATAGGGAGGGTTGTTGGGCTGGAGAAGGTTACAGTGATAGGGAGGGTTGTAGAGTTGAAGGAGGTTACAGAGATAGGGAGGCGCGTAGTGCTGGAGGAGGTAACAAGATAGGGAGGGTTGTACGGCGGGAGGAGTTTACAGTGATAGGGAGGGCTGTAGGGCTGGAGGAGGTTACAGAGATAGGGAGGGTTGTAGAGCTGGAGGAGGTGACAGAGATAGGGAGAGTTGTAGGGTCTGGAGGAGGATTCAGAGATAGTGAGGGTTGTTAGGCTGGAGGAGGTTATAGAGATGAGGAGGGTTGTAGGGCTGGAGGAGGTTACAGTGATAGGGAGGGGTGTAGGGCTGGAGGAGGTTACAGAGATATGGAGAGTTGTAGGGCTGGAGGAGGTTACAGAGATAGGGAGGGGTGTAGGGCTGGAGGAGGTTACAGAGATAGGGATGGATGTAGGTCTGGAGGAGGTTACAGAGATAGGGAGGGTTGTAGGGCTGACGGAGGTTACAATGATAGGGAGTGTTGTAGGGCTGGAGGAGGTTACAGTGATAGGGAGTGTTGTAGAGCTGGAGAAGGTTATAGAAATAGGGAGGATTGTAGGGCTGACGGAGGTTACAATGATCGGGAGGTGTGTAATGCTGAAAGAGGTTACATAGCTAGGGAGGCTTGTAGTGATGGAGGAGGTTGCAGAGATAGGGAGTGTTGGAGGACTGGAAGAGGTTACAATGATCGGGAGGGTTGTAGGGCTGGAGGAGGTTACAGAGATAGGAGGGTTGTAGGGCTGGAGGAGGTTACAGAGATAGGAGGGTTGTAGGGCTGGAGGAGGTTACACAGAGAGGGAGGGATGTAGGGGCTGGATGAAGTTACAGAGATAGAGAGGGGTGAAGGGCTGGAGGAGGTTACAGAGATAGGGAGGGGTGAAGGGCTGGAGGAGGTTACAGAGATAGGGAGAGATGTTGGGCTGGAGGAGGTTCTGGGGATAGGGAGGGTTTAAGGTCTGGAGGAGGTTACAGTGATAGGGAGGGTTGTAGGGCTGGAGGAGGTTACAGTGATAGGGAGGGTTGTAGGGCTGGAGGAGGTTACAGTGATAGGGAGGGTTGTAGGGCTGGAGGAGGTTACAGAGATAGGGACGGTTGTAGGGCTGGAGGAGGTTACAGAGATAGGGAGGGTTGTAGGGCTGGAGGAGGTTACAGAGATAGGGAGGGTTGTAGGGCTGGAGGAGGTTACAGAGATAGGGAGGGGTGTAGGGCTGGAGGAGGTTACAGAGATAGGGAGGGTTGTAGGGCTGGAGGAGGTTACAGTGATAGGGAGGGTTGTAGGGCTGGAGGAGGTTACAGTGATAGGGAGGGTTGTAGGGCTGGAGGAGGTTACAGTGATACGGAGGCGTGTAGGGCTGGAGGAGATTACAGAGATAGGGAGGCGTGTAGGGCTGGAGGAGGTAACAGAGATAGGGAGGGCTGTCGGGCTGGAGGAGGTTATAGAGATAGGGAGGCGTGTAGGGCTGGAGGAGGTTACAGAGATAGGGAGGGTTGTAGGGCTGGAGGAGGTTACAGAGATAGGGAGGCGTGTAGGGCTGGAGGAGGTTACAGAGATAGGGATGGTTTTAGGGCTGGAGGAGGTTACAGAGATAGGGATGGTTTTAGGGCTGGAGGAGGTTACAGAGATAGGGAGGGTTGTAGGGCCGGAGGAGGTTCTGGGGATAGGAAGGGTTGTAGGGCTGGAGGAGGTAACAGTGATCGAGAGGCGTGTAGTGCTGGAGGAGGTAACAGTGATAGGGAGGGTTGTAAGGCTGGAGGAGGTTACAGAGATAGGGATGGATGTAGGTCTGGAGGAGGTTACAGAGATAGGGAGGCGTGTAAGGCTGGAGGAGGTTACAGAGATAGGGAGGGTTGTAGGGCTGGAGGAGGTTACAGAGATAGGGAGGCGTGTAAGGCTGGAGGAGGTTACAGAGATAGGGAGGGTTGTAGGGCTGGAGGAGGTTACAGAGATAGGGAGGGTTGTAGGGCTGGAGGAGGTTACAGAGATAGGGAGGGTTGTAAGGCTGGAGGAGGTTACAGAGATAGGGATGGATGTAGGTCTGGAGGAGGTTATAGAGTTAGGGATGTTTGTAGGGCTGACGGAGGTTACAGAGAAAGGGAGGGTTGTAGGGCTGGTGGAGGTTACATTGATCGGGAGGGTTGTAGGTTTGGAGGAGGTTACAGAGATAGGGAGGGGTGTAGGTTTGGAGGAGGTGACAGAGATAGGGAGAGTTGTAGGGTCTGGAGGAGGATACAGAGATAGGGAGGGTTGTAGGGCTGACGGAGGTTCCAATGATCGGGAGGTGTACCGTGCTGGAAAGGGTTACAGAGATAGGAAGGGTTGTAGGGCTGGAGGAGGTTATAGAGATGGGGATGGTTGTAGAGGCTGGAGGAGGTTACAGAGATATGGAGGGGTGTAGGGCTGGAGGAGTTTATGGAGATAGGGAGGATTGTATGGCTGGAGGAGGTGACAGAGATAGGGAGGATTGTATGGCTGGAGGAGGTGACAGAGATAGGGAGGGTTGTAGGGCTGGAGGAGGTTACAGAGATAGGGAGGGGTGTAGGGCTGGAGGAGGTTACAGTGATTGGGACGGTTGTTGGGCTGGAGGAGGTTACAGAGATAGAAGGTTTGTAGGGCTGGAGGAGGTTACAGAGATAGGGAGTGTTGTACAACTGGAGGAGGTTACAATGATCGGGAGGGTTGTAGGGCTGGAGGAGGTTACAGAGATAGGGAGGTTTGTCGGGCTTTCGGAGGTTACACAGAGAGGGAGGGATGTAGGGGCTGGATGAAGTTACAAAGATAGGGAGGGGTGAAGGGCTGGAGGAGGTTACAGAGATAGGCAGAGGTGTAGGGCTGGAGGAGGTTACAGTGATAGGGAGGGTTGTAGAGTTGAAGGAGATTACAGAGATAGGGAGGGTTGTAGGGCTGGAGGAGGTTCTGGGGATAGGGAGGGTTGTAGGGCTGGAGGAGGTAACAGTGATAGGGAGGCGTGTAGTGCTGGAGGAGGTAACAGTGATAGGGAGGGTTGTACGGCTGGAGGAGTTTACAGAGATAGGGAGGGTTGTAGGGCTGGAGGAGGTTACAGTGATACGGAGGCGTGTAGGGCTGGAGGAGGTTACAGAGATAGGGAGGCGTGTAGGGCTGGAGGAGGTTACAGAGATAGGGAGGGTTTTCGGACTGGAGGAGGTTATAGAGATAGGGAGGCGTGTAGGGCTGGAGGAGGTTATTGAGATAGCGAGGGTTGTAGGGCTGGAGGAGGTTACAGAGATAGGGAAGGTTGTAGGGCTGGAGGGGGTGACAGAGATAGGGAGGGTTGTAGGGTTGGAGGAGGTTATAGAGATGAGTAGGGTTGTAGGGTTGGAAGCGGTTACAGTGATAGGGAGTGTTGTAGGGCTGGAGGAGGTAATAATGATAGGGAGGGGTGTAGGGCTGGAGGAGGTCACAGAGATAGGGAGGGTTGTAAGTTTGGAGGAGGTTACAGAGATAGGGATGGATGCAGGTCTGGAGGAAGTTATAGAGATAGGGAGGGTTGTAGGGCTGGTGGAGGTTACATTGATAGGGAGGGTTGTAGGTTTGGAGGAGGTTACAGTGATAGGGAGGGTTGCAGAACTGAAGAAGGTTACAGAAATTGGGCAGGGTGTAGGGCTGGAGGAGGTGACAGAGATAGGGAGGGTTGTAGGGTCTGCAGGAGGATACAGAGATAGGGAGGGGTGTAGGGCTGGAGGAGGTTATAGAGGTGAGGAGGGTTGTAGGGTTGGAAGAGGTTACAGTGATAGGGAGGGGTGTAGGGCTGGAGGAGGTTACAGAGATAAGGAGGGGTGTAGGACTGGAGGAAGTTACAGAGATAGGGATGGATGTAGGTCTGGAGGAGGTTCTAGAGATGAAGAGGGTTGTAGGGCTGACGGAGGTTATAGAGATGAAGAGGGTTGTAGGGCTGACGGAGGTTAAAATGATCGGGAGGTGTGTCGTGCTGGAAGGGGTTACAGAGATAGGGAGGGTTGTAGGGCTGGAGGAGGTTACAGTGATAGGGACGGTTGTAGGGCTGGAGGAGGTTACAGTGATAGGGACGGTTGTAGGGCTGGAGGAGGTTACAGATATAGCGAGGGTTGTCGGGCTTTCGGAGGTTACACAGAGAGGGAGGGATGTAGGGGCTGGATGAAGTAACAGAGATAGAGAGGGTTGTCGGACTGGAGGAAGTTATAGAGATAGGGAGGCGTGTAGGGCTGGAGGAGGTTACAGAGATAGGGATGGTTGTAGGGCTGGAGGAGGTTACAGAGATAGGGAGGCGTGTAGGGCTGGAGGAGGTTACAGAGATAGGGATGGTTGTAGGGCTGGAGGAGGTTACAGAGATAGGGAGGCGTGTAGGGCTGGAGGAGGTTACAGAGATAGGGAGGCGTGTAGGGCTGGAGGAGGTTACAGAGATAGGGAGGGTTGTAGGGCTGGAGGAGGTTACAGAGATAGGGAGGCGTGTAGGGCTGGAGGAGGTTACAGAGATAGGGAGGCGTGTAGGGCTGGAGGAGGTTACAGAGATAGGGATGGTTGTAGGGCTGGAAGCGGTTACAGAGATAAAGAGGGTTGTAGGGCTGGAGGAGGTGACAGAGATAGGGAGGCGTGTAGGGCTGGAGGAGGTTACAGAGATAGGGAGGGTTGTAGGGCTGGAGGAGGTTTCAGAGATAGGGAGGCGTGTAGGGCTGGAGGAGGTTACAGAGATAGGGATGGTTGTAGGGCTGGAAGCGGTTACAGAGATAAAGAGGGTTGTAGGGCTGGAGGAGGTGACAGAGATAGGGAGGCGTGTAGGGCTGGAGGAGGTTACAGAGATAGGGAGGGTTGTAGGGCTGGAGGAGGTTTCAGAGATAGGGAGGCGTGTAGGGCTGGAGGAGGTTACAGAGATAGGGAGGGTTGTAGGGCTGGAGGAGGTTACAGAGATAGGAAGGGGTGTAGGGCTGGAGGAGGAAACAATGATAGGGAGGGGTGTAGGGCTGGAGGAGGTTACAGAGATAGGGAGGTTTATAGGTTTGGAGGAGGTTACATAGGGATGGATGTAGGTCTGGAGGAGGTTATAGAGATAGGGAGGGGTGTAGGTCTGGCAGAGGTGACAGAGATAGGGAGGTTTGTAGGGGCTGGAGGAGGTTACAGAGATAGGCAGGGGTGTAGGTATGGCAGAGGTGACAGAGATAGGGAGGGTTGTAGCGCTGGAGGAGGTTATAGAGATGAGGAGGGTTGTAGTGCTGGAGGAGATTACAGAGATAGGGAGGGTTGTAGGGCTGGAGGAGGTTACAGTGATAGGGAGGGTTGTAGGGCTGGAGGAGATTACAGAGATAGGGAGGGTTGTAGGGCTGGAGGAGGTTACAGAGATAGGGAGGGTTGTAGGGCTGGAGGAGGTTACAGTGATAGGGAGGGTTGTAGGGCTGGAGGAGATTACAGAGATCGGGAGGGTTGTAGGGCTGGAGGAAGTTACAGAGATAGGGAGGTTTGTAGGGCTGGAGGAGATTACAGAGGTAGCGAGGGTTGTAGGGCTGGAGGAGTTTACAGAGATTGTGAGGGTTGTAGTGCTGGAGGAGGTTACAGAGATAGTGAGGTTTGTCGGGCTGCAGGAAGTTACAGAGATAGGGAGGAGTGTAGTGCTGCAGGAGGTTACAGAGATCGGAAGGGTTGTCGGGCTGGAGGAGGTTATAGAGATTGGGAGGGTTGTAGGGCTGGAGGAGGTTACAGAGATAGGGAGGGTTGTTGGGCTGGAGGAGGTTACAGAGATAGGGAGGGTTGTAGGGCTGGAGGAGGTTACAGAGATAGGGAGGGTTATAGGGCTGGAGGAGGTTGCAGAGAGAGGGAGGGTTGTAGGGCTGGAGGACGTTACAGAGATAGGGAGGGTTGTAGGGTTGGTAGAGGTTATATTGATAGGGAGGGGTGCAGTGGAGGAGGAGATTACAGAGATAGGGAGGGGTGTAGGGCTCGTGGAGGTTACAGAGATAGGGAGGTTTGTCGGGCTGGAGGAAGTTAGAGAGCTAGGGAGGGGTGTAGGGCTGGAGGAGGTTACAGAGATAGGGAGGGTTGTAGGGCTGTAGCAGGTTACAGAGATAGGGAGAGTTGTAGGGTTGGTGGAGGTTACAGAGATAGGGAGGGTTGTAGGGCTGTAGCAGGTTACAGAGATAGGGAGAGTTGTAGGGTTGGTGGAGGTTACAGAGATAGGGGGGGTTGTAGGGCTGGAGGAGGTAACAATGATAGGGAGGGGTGTAGGGGCAGGAGGAGGTTATAGAGATAGGGAGGTTTGTTGGGCTCGAGGAGGTTACAGAGATAGGGAGGGGTGTAGGCCTGGGGGAGGTTACAGAGATAGGGAGGGGTGTAGAGCTGGGGGTGGTTACAGAGATAGGGATGGGTGTAGGGCTGGGGGAGGTTACAGAGATAGGGAGGGGTGTATGGCTCATGGAGGTTACAGAGATAGGGAGGTTTTTCGGGCTGGAGGAGGGTGCAGAGATAGGGAGGGGTGTAGTGCTGGAGGAGGTTACAGAGATAGGGAGGTTTGTCGGGCTGGAGGAGGTTACAGAGATAGGGAGGGGTGTAGTGCTGGAGGAGATTACAGAGATAGGGAGGGGTGTAGTGCTGGGGGAGGTTACAGAGATAGGGAGGGGTGTAGTGCTGGAGGAGGTTACAGAGATAGGGATGGGTGTAGTGCTGGAGGAGGTTACAGAGATAGGGAGGGGTGTAGTGCTGGAGGAGGTTACAGAGATAGGGAGGGTTGTAGGGCTGGGGGAGGTTATAGAGATAGGGAGGGGTGTAGGTCTGGCAGAGGTGACAGAGATAGGGAGGGTTGTAGGGGCTGGAGGAGGTTACAGAGATAGGGAGGGGTGTAGGTATGGCAGAGGTGACAGAGATAGGGAGGGTTGTAGGGCTAGAGGAGGTTATAGAGATGAGGAGGGTTGTAGGGCTGGAGGAGGTTACAGAAATAGGGAGGGGTGTAGGTCTGGCAGAGGTGACAGAGATAGGGAGGGTTGTAGCGCTGGAGGAGGTTATAGAGATGAGGAGGGTTGTAGGGCTAGAGGAGGTTACAGAGATAGGGAGGGGTGTAGAGCTGGAGGAGATTACAGAGATAGGGAGGGGTGTTGGGCTGGGGGAGGTTACAGAGATAGGGAGGGGTGTAGGGCTGGAGGAGGTTACAGAGATAGGGAGGGTTGTAGGGCTGGAGGAGGTTACAGAGATAGGGAGGGTTGTAGGGTTGGTAGAGGTTATATTGATAGGGAGGGGTGCAGTGGAGGAGGAGATTACAGAGATAGGGAGGGGTGTAGGGCTCGTGGAGGTTACAGAGATAGGGAGGTTTGTCGGGCTGGAGGAAGTTAGAGAGCTAGGGAGGGGTGTAGGGCTGGAGGAGGTTACAGAGATAGGGAGGGTTGTCAGGCTGGAGCAGGTTACAGAGATAGGGAGGGTCGTAGGGCTGGAGGAGGTTACAGAGATAGGGAGGGGTGTAGGGGCAGGCGGAGGTTATAGAGATAGGGAGGTTTGTTGGGCTCGAGGAGGTTACAGAGATAGGGAGGGGTGTAGGGCTGGGGGAGGTTACAGAGATAGGGAGGGGTGTAGAGCTGGGGGTGGTTACAGAGATAGGGAGGGGTGTCGGGCTGGGGGAGGTTACAGAGATAGGGAGGGGTGTATGGCTCATGGAGGTTACAGAGATAGGGAGGTTTTTCGGGCTGGAGGAGGGTGCAGAGATAGGGAGGGGTGTAGTGCTGGAGGAGGTTACAGAGATAGGGAGGGTTGTAGGGCTGGGGGAGGTTATAGAGATAGGGAGGGGTGTAGGTCTGGCAGAGGTGACAGAGATAGGGAGGGTTGTAGGGGCTGGAGGTGGTTACAGAGATAGGGAGGGGTGTAGGTATGGCAGAGGTGACAGAGATAGGGAGGAGTGTAGGGGCAGGAGGAGGTTATGGAGATAGGGAGGGGTGTAGAGCTGGAGGAGATTACAGAGATAGGGAGGGGTGTTGGGCTGGGGGAGGTTACAGAGATAGGGAGGGGTGTAGGGCTGGAGGAGGTTACAGAGATAGGGAGGGTTGTAGGGCTGGAGGAGGTTACAGAGATAGGGAGGGTTGTAGGGTTGGTGGAGGTTACAGAGATAGGGGGGTTGTAAGGCTGGAGGAGGTAACAATGATAGGGAGGAGTGTAGGGGCAGGAGGAGGTTATGGAGATAGGGAGGTTTGTTGGGCTCGAGGAGGTTACAGAGATAGGGAGGGGTGTAGGGCTGGGGGAGGTTACAGAGATAGGGAGGGTTGTAGGGCTGGGGGAGGTTAGAGTGATCGGGTGGGTTGTAGGGCTGGAGGAGATTGTATTGATAGGGATGGGTGTAGTGCTGGAGGAGGTTACAGAGATAGGAGGGGTGTAGTGCTGGAGGAGGTTACAGAGATAGGGAGGTTTGTCGGGCTGGAGGAGGTTACAGAGATAGGGAGGGTTGTAGGGTTGGTGGAGGTTACAGAGATAGGGGGGTTGTAGTGCTGGAGGAGGTTACATAGATCGGAGGGGTGTAGTTCTGGAGGAGGTGACAGAGATAGGGTTGGTTGTAGGGTTGGTGGAGGTTACAGTGATAGTGAGGTTTGTCGGGCTGGAGGAAGTTACAGAGATAGGGAGGGTTGTAGGGCTGGAGGAGGTTACAGAGATAGGGAGGGTTGTAGGGTTGGTGGAGGTTACAGAGATAGGGGGGTTGTAGGGCTGGAGGAGGTAACAATGATAGGGAGGAGTGTAGGGGCAGGAGGAGGTTATAGAGATAGGGAGGTTTGTTGGGCTCGAGGAGGTTACAGAGATAGGGAGGGGTGTAGGGCTGGGGGAGGTTACAGAGATAGGGAGGGGTGTAGGGCTGGTGGAGGTTACAGAGATAGGGAGGTTTTTCGGGCTGGAGGAGGGTGCAGAGATAGGGAGGGGTGTAGTGCTGGAGGAGATTACAGAGATAGGGAGGTTTGTCGGGTAGGAGGAGGTTACAGAGATAGGGAGGGGTGTAGTGCTGGAGGAGATTACAGAGATAGGGAGGAGTGTATGGCTGGAGGAGGTTACAGAGATAGGGAGGGTTGTCGGGCTGGAGCAGGTTACAGAGATAGGGAGGGTTGTAGGGCAGGGGGCGGTTACAGAGATAGGGAGGGGTGTAGGGCTGGAGGGGGTTACAGAGATAGGTAGAGGTGTAGGGCTCGTGGAGGTTACAGAGATTGGGAGGTTTATTGGGCTCGAGGAGGTTACAGAGATAGGGAGGGATGTAGAGGCTGGATGAAGTTACAGAGATCGGAAGGGTTGTAGGGCTGGAGGAGGTTATAGAGATAGGGAGGGGTGTAGGGCTGGAGGAGGTTACAGAGATAGGGAGGGTTGTAGGGCTGGAGGAGGTTATAGAGATAGGGAGGGTTGTAGGGCTGGAGGAGGTTACAGAGATAGGGAGGGTTGTAGGGCTGGAGGAGGTTACAGAGATAGGGAGGGTTGTAGGGCTGGAGGAGGTTATAGAGATAGGGAGGGGTGTAGGGCTGGAGGAGGTTACAGACATTGGGAGGGTTGTATGGCTGGAGGAGGTTACAGAGATAGGGAGGGTTGTAGGGCTGGAGGAGGTTGCAGAGATAGCGAGGGTTGTAGGGCTTGAGGAGGTTATAGAGATAGGGAGGGGTGCAGGGCTCGTGCAGGTTACAGAGATAGGGAGGTTTGTTGGGCTCAAGGAGGTTACAGAGATAGGGAGGTTTTTCAGGCTGGAGGAGGGTGCAGAGATAGGGAGGGTTGTAGGGCTGGAGGACGTTACAGAGATAGGGAGGGTTGTAGGGTTGGTAGAGGTTATATTGATAGGGAGGGGTGCAGTGGAGGAGGAGATTACAGAGATAGGGAGGGGTGTAGGGCTCGTGGAGGTTACAGAGATAGGGAGGTTTGTCGGGCTGGAGGAAGTTAGAGAGCTAGGGAGGGGTGTAGGGCTGGAGGAGGTTACAGAGATAGGGAGGGTTGTCAGGCTGGAGCAGGTTACAGAGATAGGGAGGGTCGTAGGGCTGGAGGAGGTTACAGAGATAGGGAGGGGTGTAGGGGCAGGCGGAGGTTATAGAGATAGGGAGGTTTGTTGGGCTCGAGGAGGTTACAGAGATAGGGAGGGGTGTAGGGCTGGGGGAGGTTACAGAGATAGGGAGGGGTGTAGAGCTGGGGGTGGTTACAGAGATAGGGAGGGGTGTCGGGCTGGGGGAGGTTACAGAGATAGGGAGGGGTGTATGGCTCATGGAGGTTACAGAGATAGGGAGGTTTTTCGGGCTGGAGGAGGGTGCAGAGATAGGGAGGGGTGTAGTGCTGGAGGAGGTTACAGAGATAGGGAGGGTTGTAGGGCTGGGGGAGGTTATAGAGATAGGGAGGGGTGTAGGTCTGGCAGAGGTGACAGAGATAGGGAGGGTTGTAGGGCTGGAGGAGGTTACAGAAATAGGGAGGGGTGTAGGTCTGGCAGAGGTGACAGAGATAGGGAGGGTTGTAGCGCTGGAGGAGGTAATAGAGATGAGGAGGGTTGTAGGGCTGGAGGAGGTTACAGAGATAGGGAGGGGTGTAGTGCTGGAGGAGGTTACAGAGATAGGGAGGGGTGTAGAGCTGGAGGAGATTACAGCGATAGGGAGGGGTGTTGGGCTGGGGGAGGTTACAGAGATAGGGAGGGTTGTAGGGCTGGGGGAGGTAACAATGATAGGGAGGAGTGTAGGGGCAGGAGGAGGTTATGGAGATAGGGAGGTTTGTTGGGCTCGAGGAGGTTACAGAGATAGGGAGGGGTGTAGGGCTGGGGGAGGTTACAGAGATAGGGAGGGGTGTAGGGCTGGAGGAGGTTACAGAGATAGGGAGGGTTGTAGGGCTGGAGGAGGTTACAGAGATAGGGAGGGTTGTAGGGTTGGTGGAGGTTACAGAGATAGGGGGGTTGTAGGGCTGGAGGAGGTAACAATGATAGGGAGGAGTGTAGGGGCAGGAGGAGGTTATGGAGATAGGGAGGTTTGTTGGGCTCGAGGAGGTTACAGAGATAGGCAGGGGTGTAGGGCTGGGGGAGGTTACAGAGATAGGGAGGGTTGTAGGGCTGGGGGAGGTTAGAGTGATCGGGTGGGTTGTAGGGCTGGAGGAGATTGTATTGATAGGGATGGGTGTCGTGCTGGAGGAGGTTACAGAGATAGGAGGGGTAGTGCTGGAGGAGGTTACAGAGATAGGGAGGTTTGTCGGGCTGGAGGAGGTTACAGAGATAGGGAGGGTTGTAGGGTTGGTGGAGGTTACAGAGATAGGGGGGTTGTAGTGCTGGAGGAGGTTACATAGATCGGAGGGGTGTAGTGCTGGAGGAGGTGACAGAGATAGGGTTGGTTGTAGGGTTGGTGGAGGTTACAGTGATAGTGAGGTTTGTCGGGCTGGAGGAAGTTACAGAGATAGGGAGGGTTGTAGGGCTGGAGGAGGTTACAGAGATAGGGAGGGTTGTAGGGTTGGTGGAGGTTACAGAGATAGGGGGGTTGTAGGGCTAGAGGAGGTAACAATGATAGGGAGGAGTGTAGGGGCAGGAGGAGGTTATAGAGATAGGGAGGTTTGTTGGGCTCGAGGAGGTTACAGAGATAGGGAGGGGTGTAGGGCTGGGGGAGGTTACAGAGATAGGGAGGGGTGTAGGGCTGGTGGAGGTTACAGAGATAGGGAGGTTTTTCGGGCTGGAGGAGGGTGCAGAGATAGGGAGGGGTGTAGTGCTGGAGGAGATTACAGAGATAGGGAGGTTTGTCGGGTAGGAGGAGGTTACAGAGATAGGGAGGGGTGTAGTGCTGGAGGAGATTACAGAGATAGGGAGGAGTGTAGGGCTGGAGGAGGTTACAGAGATAGGGAGGGTTGTCGGGCTGGAGCAGGTTACAGAGATAGGGAGGGTTGTAGGGCAGGGGGCGGTTACAGAGATAGGGAGGGGTGTAGGGCTGGAGGGGGTTACAGAGATAGGTAGAGGTGTAGGGCTCGTGGAGGTTACAGAGATTGGGAGGTTTATTGGGCTCGAGGAGGTTACAGAGATAGGGAGGGATGTAGAGGCTGGATGAAGTTACAGAGATCGGAAGGGTTGTAGGGCTGGAGGAGGTTATAGAGATAGGGAGGGGTGTAGGGCTGGAGGAGGTTACAGAGATAGGGAGGGTTGTAGGGCTGGAGGAGGTTATAGAGATAGGGAGGATTGTAGGGCTGGAGGAGGTTACAGAGATAGGGAGGGTTGTAGGGCTGGAGGAGGTTACAGAGATAGGGAGGGTTGTAGGGCTGGAGGAGGTTATAGAGATAGGGAGGGGTGTAGGGCTGGAGGAGGTTACAGACATTGGGAGGGTTGTATGGCTGGAGGAGGTTACAGAGATAGGGAGGGTTGTAGGGCTGGAGGAGGTTGCAGAGATAGCGAGGGGTTGTAGGGCTTGAGGAGGTTATAGAGATAGGGAGGGGTGCAGGGCTCGTGCAGGTTACAGAGATAGGGAGGTTTGTTGGGCTCAAGGAGGTTACAGAGATAGGGAGGTTTTTCAGGCTGGAGGAGGGTGCAGAGATAGGGAGGGTTGTAGGGCTGGAGGACGTTACAGAGATAGGGAGGGTTGTAGGGTTGGTAGAGGTTATATTGATAGGGAGGGGTGCAGTGGAGGAGGAGATTACAGAGATAGGGAGGGGTGTAGGGCTCGTGGAGGTTACAGAGATAGGGAGGTTTGTCGGGCTGGAGGAAGTTAGAGAGCTAGGGAGGGGTGTAGGGCTGGAGGAGGTTACAGAGATAGGGAGGGTTGTCAGGCTGGAGCAGGTTACAGAGATAGGGAGGGTCGTAGGGCTGGAGGAGGTTACAGAGATAGGGAGGGGTGTAGGGGCAGGCGGAGGTTATAGAGATAGGGAGGTTTGTTGGGCTCGAGGAGGTTACAGAGATAGGGAGGGGTGTAGGGCTGGGGGAGGTTACAGAGATAGGGAGGGGTGTAGAGCTGGGGGTGGTTACAGAGATTGGGAGGGGTGTCGGGCTGGGGGAGGTTACAGAGATAGGGAGGGGTGTATGGCTCATGGAGGTTACAGAGATAGGGAGGTTTTTCGGGCTGGAGGAGGGTGCAGAGATAGGGAGGGGTGTAGTGCTGGAGGAGGTTACAGAGATAGGGAGGGTTGTAGGGCTGGGGGAGGTTATAGAGATAGGGAGGGGTGTAGGTCTGGCAGAGGTGACAGAGATAGGGAGGGTTGTAGGGGCTGGAGGTGGTTACAGAGATAGGGAGGGGTGTAGGTATGGCAGAGGTGACAGAGATAGGGAGGGTTGTAGGGCTAGAGGAGGTTATAGAGATGAGGAGGGTTGTAGGGCTGGAGGAGGTTACAGAAATAGGGAGGGGTGTAGGTCTGGCAGAGGTGACAGAGATAGGGAGGGTTGTAGCGCTGGAGGAGGTAATAGAGATGAGGAGGGTTGTAGGGCTGGAGGAGATTACAGCGATAGGGAGGGGTGTTGGGCTGGGGGAGGTTACAGAGATAGGGAGGGTTGTAGGGCTGGGGGAGGTTAGAGTGATCGGGTGGGTTGTAGGGCTGGAGGCGGTTGTATTGATAGGGATGGGTGTAGTGCTGGAGGAGGTTACAGAGATAGGGAGGGTTGTAGGGCTGGAGGAGGTTACAGAGATAGGGAGGGTTGTAGGGCTGGGGGAGGTTACAGAGATCGGGAGGGTTGTAGGGCTGGGGGAGGTTACAGAGATCGGGAGGGTTGTAGGGCTGGAGGAGGTTACTGAGATAGGGAGGGTTGTAGGGCTGGAGGAGGTTACTGAGATAGGGAGGGGTGTAGGGCTGGAGGAGGTTACAGAGATCGGGAGGGGCGAGACTGTGGAGAGGATTTGAAATTACATATAATTAGTGTAAATTTGACTCAAGCGTCACCACCCATGCATTCTGGACTAGCTCGAGCTGGAGGTGAATTAGATGAAGGAATCTAAATGACCTTCTCCAGCAAGTAATGTGAAATAAAGTTGAGCCCGTTGTTTCAGAGCACCAATTTCCCGATTGTAAGTGTGCTGTCATGTCAATGGGACCTCACAGAATCGTACAGCGCAGAAGGAGTTCACTTGGCCCATCCTGCCTGTGGCCGCCCTGAATGAGCTCTCCAATTCGTCCCAAACTCCCTGCCAACGATGCCAAGCATTTGTTGATCACTATCTTCTACGATCCGATGTCGTCAATTGTGCCTGGCTGTCAAATGAGTGTGTTTGAAGCACTATTTCAGTGCAGAGCTGAGGCAGTGCTGCACTGTCGGAGGTGCCGTCTTTCAGTTGAGATATTAAACCCCGTCTGCCCTCTCAGGTGGATGTATAAGATCGCACGGCGCTATTTTGAAGAAGAGCAGGGCAGTTATCCCTGGTGTCCTGGCCAATATTTATCCCTTAATTAACATCACAAAAACAGATTATCTGCTCATTATCACATTGCTGTTTATGGGAGCTTGCTGTGTACAACTTGGCTGCCATGTTTCCGACATTATATTACAGCAGTGACTACTCTTCAAAAGCATTTGATAGAAAAGTAAAGAGTTTTGGGACGTCCTGAGGTTGTGAAAGGCGCTTTATGAATGCAAGTCTTTTTTTCTTAGTCATCTGCTTAACCCTCCCACACCACCCTGACCCCATGAGTGAATAGCTTCCTTTCATGGGAGAGAATAGCGATTGCATTCCCTGACGCTGTTTGTGGTCAACTTAATTCCTTCGTAGTTACGACACAACCCAGATTAAACTCATTGCCTTCAGATTAGATTGAACAGCAGATTTAAGCTCTCGTGGCTGTTTAACTCAGACTGTGTGATCTGCAAGATCTGATAATTAGGGACTGAAGTAACAATACAGATGGCACAGTCATGTTTGTACAAGATGAACAGATGTAGCCCATATTAAGGATCATGTCCCACCACCAGTGTCCCTTTAACAAGAAAGTTGCTTAGCCTCTTACCAGCCTTTGTGTCTGGAGACGATTGAAAGGATTTTTGTTTGAACAAGGAAGCTGATGGCCTCTCTGGGAGGAGTCACTGATGCTGTCAGGCAGCTGAATCAACATCACTAGAGATAGTCATTAACTCACCAAGCCTAGGTTTTCCTCGCATTTCCTTTGTGAATATTAATTCAGCTCCATGCCTGCTGTAAGGGCTCAATAACTCCTTTAAGTTTGCTGTCAGCTGTGGCTCAGTGGGTAACAATTCTTGCCTCTGAGTCAGAAGGTTGTGGGTTCAAGTCTCCACTCCAGGGAGTCGAGCACAAAATCTAGGCCGACACACCAGTTGGTGCACTGTCGGAGCTGCTGTCTTTAGCCTGAGATGTTAAGGCCCCGTCTGCTCTCTCAGGTGGATCCCATGGCAGTATGTCGAAGAAGAGCAGGGGAGTTATCTCCAATGGACCTGGGGCAATATTTATCCCTCAACCAACATCACTAAAACAGATTATCTGAACATTTGACATATTGCTGTTTCTGGGATCTTGCTGTACTTAAATTAGCTGCCGCCTTTCCATACATTACAACAGTTCATTATGCTTCAAAAGTATTTCATTGACTATAAAGCACTTTGGAACGTTCTGAGGTCTGTTTCATGGCCTACTCTAACTCATTCTTTGTCAAAGTGTTGATCTCCTCACCTTCCCTCAATCTTTCCAAGCATACTTGCTTTTAAAACCCAAGCTAATCATCCCAATCTCTGCTTCTCTTGTCCTGTACTATGGCGCCTGGCCCTTCTACTTTCCCTTGCATGCTTACCATCACTTGCCCTGGCTTGTTTCTGTCACAAGGACCCATTTTTAGGAACATACGAACAGGAGGATTCTGTTCAGCACCTCAAGCCCGTTCCGTCATTCAATTGGATCATGGATGCTCTGTATCTTAACCCCATCGACCCGCCTTGGTTCCATAGCCCTTAATACCCTTACCCAACAAAAATCTATCAATCTCGGTGTTGAAATTTACAATTGACCCCACCCCCCACTCCCAGCCTCAACAGCATTTTCGGGGGGGCGGGAGAGGTCCAGATTCCCAGCACCCTGTGTGTGAAGAAGTGCTTCCTGACATCACCGCTGAACGGCCTGGCTCTAATTTTAAGGTTACGCCCCCTTGTTCTGGGCTCCTCCCACCAGAGGAAATAGTTTCTCCCAATCTACCCCATCATCAACTTCAATCATCTCAAACACCTCGATCAGATCACCCCTCGATCCTCTAAACTCGAGGGATCACAAGCCCGGTCTGTGCAAGCTGTCCTTGTAATTTAACCCTTTTAGCCCCGGTATTATTTTGATATGTGGTGGGGCCTATAGCCCACCCTAGTAGGATAACTGGCTAGTTACAACACTGTACTCACAGTACTGATCAGTGCAGTACTGAGGAATGATATAGACTCAGAAGATCAAGATATAGAATCAGTTTGGGTGGCGATAAGAAATAATAAGGGGACCAAGTCACTGGTGGGAGTAGTCTATCATCATCATCATCATCGGCAGTCCCTCCAATCGAGGATGACTTGCTTCCACGCCAAAATGTTCACAGGTGTTTCAATGAAGGACCTAATATTCCGGATCGTCACGAAGGAATGGTTGGGACAGGATTCGGCCGACAAACGCAGGGCTCATCTCCTGACGGTTTGTGGATCCAGAACGTACTCCCTGATGAAGGACCTTCTAGCTCCAGAGAAGCCGGCGGACAAGACGTCGAAGAGCTCAGTAAGTTGATCGGGGAACACCTTAAACCGACGAGCAGCAGGCACACATGGCGAGACACTGGTTTTACAAGCACCGGTGGCGAGAAGGGCAAAGCGTTCCAGACTTCGTGGCAGATCTCCGGCGACTGGTGAGCCTATGTAAGTTCCCAGATGCATGCAGAGCGGAGATGCTGCGAGACTTTTTTATTGAGGGCATCGGGCACGCTGGGGTTTTCAGGAAACTGATTGAGACCAAAGACTTGACCTTGGAAGCGGCGGCTCTGATAGCCCAGACATTTATCTAAGGGGAGGAAGAGACCAGAATGATTTATGGCAAAAATCTTGGCTCAAATGCAGCAAACGACCAGGGAGTCAACATTGTTAACATGGCACACAGTTCTCTCGGCAGACAGGGGCAATCGAACATGTCCCAGCATGTAGTCGAACCCAAAGGGGGAAATCAATAGAGACAATGGCTAGCTGAACGGCGATTCATGCCATCGCAATGGACAATGCGGCCAGTAATGGGGCCATCAACACCTGTCAATGGTGCGCTTAAGGACAGTTACAGAGACAGTCAGAGACGATCGGCTGGTAATGGACCTTTTGTTTACAACAATGGGGCCTCCAGCTCATGCTGGAGGTGTGGAGGCAAACACCCAGCCAGAGCTTGCAGGTATCAGCAATATACCTGCAGAAACTGCAACGTCAGCGGTCACTTGGGGCGTATGTGCAGGAAGCCTACAGCCAGATTGATGTACGAGGAGGACGGGGACGATGTAAGCCCTATGAGGCCAAATGAATACTGGGGGAAATCGCTGGAAACTGAAGTTCAGCGAGTTCATGTGGAGCACATATATAGTTCATATACCAGGACACCACCGATAATGATGAAAGTGCTCCTCAATGGCATCCCAGTATTAATGGAGCTAGACACGGGGGCCAGCCAGTCCCTGATGGGTATCAAACAGTTCGAAAGGTTGTGGATGTCCAAGGCCAGGAGGCCAAAATTATTGTCGATTGACACACAGCTTCGGACATATACAAAGGAGATCATTCCGGTGCTAGGCAGCGCCACGGTAGTCGTGACCCACAAAGATTCGGAGAACAGGTTGCCACTCTGGATTGTCCCAGGGGATGGTCCCGCACTACTGGGGAGGAGTTGGCTGGCTGTCATGAACTGGAAATGGGGCGATGTCAATGCAATTTCTTCTGTGGAGCGAATATCATGCTCACAGATCCTGGACAAATTTGACTCACTTTTTCAACCCGGCATCGGCACTTTCATGGGGACCAAGGTAGTGATTCACATAAACCCGGACGCCAGGCCAGTACACCACAAGGCCAGAGCAGTGCCGTACGTGATGCGGGAAAAGATAGAATGCGAATTGGACTGCCTGCTGAGGGAAGGCATCATCTCGCCAGTCGAATTCAGCGACTGGGTGAGCCCGATTGTGCCGGTGCTCAAGGTGGATGGGTCGGTCAGGATATTTGGCGATTACAAGGCCACCATCAATCAGGTGTCACTCCAAGACCAGTACCCGATACCGAGAGCGGAGGATCTCTTTGCGACGCTATCCGGTGGCAAACTTTTTTCAAAATTGGACCTGACCTCAGCTTACATGACCCAGGAGCTGGCGATTGAGTCGAAGAAGCTGACCACCATCACGACACACAAGGGGTTGTTTGAGTATAACAGATGTCCGTTTGGGATTCGTTCGGCCGCCGCGATTTTTCAGCAAAATATGGAAAGCCTCCTCAAGTCGATTCCAAGGACGGTGGTTTTTCAGGACGACATCCTCATCACAAGTCGCGATACTGAAGAACACCTCCACAACCTGGAGGAGGTGCGACGCAGACTGGACCAGGTAGGGCTGCGACTGAAAAAGGCGAAGTGTGTCTTCTTAGCTCCAGAGGTAGAATTCCTGGGAAGGAGGGTAGCAGCAGACGGGATCAGACCGACTGCGTCCAAAACGGAAGCGATCCAGAGAGCACCCAGACCCCGTATGGATGAATTACAACAATTGTACATTCCTGTCTGGCATAAAAATAAAAAAGGGAAGGTGGCTCAACCGTGGCTATCTAGGGAAATCAGGGATAGTATTAAAGCCAAGGAAGTGGCATACAAATTGGCCAGAAATAGCAGCGAACCTGGGGACTGGGAGAAATTTAGAACTCAGCAGAGGAGGACAAAGGGTTTGATTAGGGCAGGGAAAATGGAGTATGAGAAGAAGCTTGCAGGGAACATTAAGGCGGATTGCAAAAGTTTCTATAGGTATGTAAAGAGAAAAAGGTTAGTAAAGACAAAAGTAGGTCCCCTGCAGTCAGAATCAGGGGAAGTCATAACGGGGAACAAAGAAATGGCAGACCAATTGAACAAGTACTTTGGTTCGGTATTCACTAAGGAGGATACAAACAACCTTCCGGATATAAAAGGGGTCAGAGGGTCTAGTAAGGAGGAGGAACTGAGGGAAATCTTTATTAGTCGGGAAATTGTGTTGGGGAAATTGATGGGATTGAAGGCCGATAAATCCCCAGGGCCTGATGGACTGCATCCCAGAGTACTTAAGGAGGTGGCCTTGGAAATAGCGGATGCATTGACAGTCATTTTCCAACATTCCATTGACTCTGGATCAGTTCCTATCGAGTGGAGGGTAGCCAATGTAACCCCACTTTTTAAAAAAGGAGGGAGAGAGAAAGCAGGGAATTATAGACCGGTCAGCCTGACCTCAGTAGTGGGTAAAATGATGGAATCAATTATTAAGGATGTCATAGCAGTGCATCTGGAAAATGGTGACATGATAGGTCCAAGTCAGCATGGATTTGAGAAAAGGAAATCATGCTTGACAAATCTTCTGGAATTTTTTGAGGATGTTTCCAGTAAAGTGGACAAAGGAAAACCAGTTGATGTGGTATATTTGGACTTTCAGAAGGCTTTCGACAAGGTCCCACACAAGAGATTAATGTGCAAAGTTAAAGCACATGGGATTGGGGGTAGTGTGCTGACGTGGATTGAGAACTGGTTGTCAGACAGGAAGCAAAGAGTAGGAGTAAATGGGTACTTTTCAGAATGGCAGGCAGTGACTAGTGGGGTGCCGCAAGGTTCTGTGCTGGGGCCCCAGCTGTTTACATTGTACATTAATGATTTAGACGAGGGGATTAAATGCAGTATCTCCAAATTTGCGGATGACACTAAATTGGGTGGCAGTGTGAGCTGCGAGGAGGATGCTATTAGGCTGCAGAGTGACTTGGATAGGTTAGGTGAGTGGGCAAATGCATGGCAGATGAAGTATAATGTGGATAAATGTGAGGTTATCCACTTTGGTGGTAAAAACAGAGAGACAGACTATTATCTGAATGGTGACAGATTAGGAAAAGGGGAGGTGCAACGAGACCTGGGTGTCATGGTACATCAGTCATTGAAGGTTAGCATGCAGGTACAGCAGGCGGTTAAGAAAGCAAATGGCATGTTGGCTTTCATAGCGAGGGGATTTGAATACAGGGGCAGGGAGGTGTTGCTACAGTTGTACAGGGCCTTGGTGAGGTCACACCTGGAGTATTGTGTACAGTTTTGGTCTCCTAACTTGAGGAAGGACATTCTTGCTATTGAGGGAGTGCAGCGAAGATTCACCAGACTGATTCCCGGGATGGCGGGACTGACCTATCAAGAAAGACTGGATCAACTGGGCTTGTATTCACTGGAGTTCAGAAGAATGAGAGGGGACCTCATGGAAACGTTTAAAATTCTGACGGGTTTAGACAGGTTAGATGCAGGAAGAATGTTGGGGAAGTCCAGAACCAGGGGTCACAGTCTAAGGATATGGGGTAAGCCATTTAGGACCGAGATGAGGAGAAACTTCTTCTCCCAGAGAGTGGTGAACCTGTGGAATTCTCTACCACAGAAAGTAGTTGAGGCCAATTCACTAAATATATTCAAAAGAGAGTTAGATGAAGTCCTTACTACTCAGGGGATCAAGGGTTATGGCGAGAAAGCAGGAAGGGGGTACTGAAGTTTCATGTTCAGCCATGAACTCATTGAATGGCGGTGCAGGCTAGAAGGGCTGAATGGCCTGCTCCTGCACCTATTTTCTATGTTTCTATGTTTCTATGTAACACGATGGAGCTGCGTTCGTTCCTGGAGCTCCTGAACTATTTTGGCAACTTTCTTCCCAAATTGAGCACACTGTTAGAGCTGCTACACGTGCTCCTACGCAAAGGTCGCAATTGGGTCTGGGGGGACAGCCAGGAAAGGGCTTTTGATAGAGCATGCAATTTGTTATGCTCCAACAAACTGTTAACATAATATGACCCGTGTAAGAAACTAGTTTTAACGTGTGATGCATCGTCCTATGGGGTCGGGTGTGTGTTGCAGCATGTGAATGCCAAGGGTCAGTTACAGCCGATAGCTTATGCCTCCAGAAGTCTGTCCCGGGCAGAAAGGGGCTACGTGATGGTAGAAAAGGAAGCGCTAGCATGTGTATATGCAGTAAAAAAAAATGCATCAGTACCTGTTTAGCAGGAAATTTGAGCTGGAGACGGATCATAAACCCCTAACGTCCCTTTTGGCCGACAACAAGGCCATAAATGTGAATGCATCGGCTCGCATACAGAGGTGGGCACTTACGTTAACCGCCTATGACTACACAATTCGGCACAGACCGGGCACTGAAAACTGTGCCGATGCACTCAGCAGGCTCCCACTAACCACCACTGAGGGGGCAACTGAGCATGATGCTGAGATGGTCATGGCTGTTGAAGCTTTCGAAAGCGAAGGCTCACCTGTGACAGCCCATCAGATTAAAGTCTGGACAAATAAAGACCCGCTACTGTCTTTAGTTAAGAAATGTGTCCTGAATGGGGACTGGGCAGCCACGTACGGGGCATGCCCTGAGAAATTTAAACCGTTTCATAGGCGCAGGATGAACTCTCGATTCAGGCCGATTACCTACTGTGGGGAAACCGAGTAGTCATGCCCCAGAAGGGCAGAGAGGTGTTTATCAGAGAACTGAGAACTTCACAATGAGCACCCGGGCATTGTCATGATGAAGGCAATTGCCAGGTCACACGTTTAGTGGCCAGGGAGAGATGCAGACCTGGAACTCTGTGTTTGCAGGTGCAACACTTGTGCCCAGCTGGGCAATGCACCCAGGGAAGCCCCCCTTAGCCCCTGGTCCTGGCCCGCCAAGCCATGGTCACGCATCCATGTGGACTACGCAGGTCCTTTCATGGGAAAAATATTTTTGGTTGTAATAGACGCCTACTCCAAATGGATCGAGTGTTCCATTTTAAATTCAAGCACATCCTCTGCCACGGTAGAAAGTCTACGGGCAATGTTCGCCGCCCATGGTCTACCGGATGTCTTGGTCAGCGACAATGGCCCGTGCTTCGCAAGCACTGAATTCCAGGACTTCATGGCAGGCAATGGAATTAACCATGTCAGAACGGCACCGTTCAAGCCGGCCTCAAACGGCCAGGCGGAACGAGCAGTGCAGATAATCAAACAGGGGATACTCAGAATACAAGGGGGTTCCCTACAAAGCCGCTTATCACGCCTCCTGTTGGCCAATAGATCCCGACCACACTCACTCACAGGAGTTCCACCCACAGATCTGCTAATGAAAAGGACGCTCAAAACCAGGTTATTCCTTATAACACCCTACTGTGAAAGAAATTGTTGAGAGCAGGCGTCAGTCACAATGTGACTACCATGACAGAAATGCGAGGGCGCGATGTATTGATGTCAATGATCCTGTTTTTGTCCTTAATTACGCTGCAGGGCCCAAATGGCTTGCAGGCACTGTGATTGCCAAAGAGGGAAATAGGGTTCTGTTAGTTAGACTTACCAATGGACAAATCTGCCGCAAACACGTGGATCAAACTAAAAGGAGGTTCAGCAACCCCATAGAAGAAGCAGAGGAAGAACACGATATAGAGTTCACTCCACCACAGGTGACCGAACACAGGAACCAAGTGGAGGAGAGCCCAGTCACTGTGGGCAGTCCGGACAGGCCTGAGGTACCACAAACAGCAGACACTCAGGCCAGCGCCCAACAACCGGAGCCCCAACTCAGGCGCTCTACAAGGGGGCGTAAACCACCAGAGAGATTTAACCTGTGATCCCAATAAGACTTTGGGGGGGTGGTGATGTCATGTATTCAACTATCATTGTAACCCAAGCTGACCTAAGTTGTACACCATGAGAACACTGACCACAGGGGGCGAACTTGTGGGAGACAGTCCGAACCTGGACTTTCAGGTATAAAAGGGGAAGCTCAACCCACCGTCTGTCTCTTGAGTTCTTGGTAATAAAGGTAACAGGTCACAGAGTGAACTTCTCTCAAGTATGGGCCTCGGGTGCATTTATACTGTATAGTAAGGACATATCAAGTACTGCATACAGTTTTGGTCTCCGTATTTAAGGAAGGATATACTTGCATTGGAGGCAGTTCAGAGAAGGTTCACTAGGTTGATTCCAGAGATGAGGGGGTTGACTTATGAAGAACGGATGAGCAGGTTGGGCCTCTACACATTGGAGTTCAGAAGAATGAGAGGTGATCTTATTGAAACATATAAAATACTGATGGGGCTCGATAAGGTAGATGCAGAGAGGATGTTTCCCCTCGTGGGGGAATCTAGAACTAGGGGGCATAGTCTCAAAATAAGGGGTCGCTCATTTAGAACTGAGATGAGGAGAAATTTCTTCTCTCAGAGGGTTGTAAATCTATGGAATTCTCTGCCCCAGAGAGCTGAGGAGGCTGGGTCATTGAATATATTTAAGGTGGAGATAGACAGATTTTTGAGCAATAAGGGAGTCAAGGGTTATGGGGAGCGGGCGGGGAAGTGGAGCTGAGTCCATGATCAGATCAGCCATGATCTTACTGAATGGTGGAGCAGGCTCGAGGGGCCGTATGGCCTACTCCTGCTCCAATTTATTACACTCTTATGTAACATTTAGACCCAGCTGGATATCAACCAAGTATTCAGAGAGCAGGACCCTCATCTCCATTGTGTGGAGTGGGGCTCGCATCCATAGCTTTCTAACTCCCAGTGTTAACCCTCCACTGGCATAGCAATGCCAGCACTAAGCCAAGCCTCGGCCTGGTGAGTACTGCTGCTGTATGGGCAGGAGCACTGGCTGAGACAGATGGGCTTGTTGTGACAGATCGCCACTTAGTCCTCATAGTTTTCCACAGGAAGCAGTAGCAAAAGGGCCTTAGCAGATCCAAGCTCTCAGTGGCTCAAGGATATCTGTTACCGATTCTGTTTGCAATGGAGCATCAGCAATAGTACGGCTATCTAAAGTAAATACAGCCAAAGCACATCTGAAATATGGAGCCTCGTGTAAGTGTGTATAAAGTGTATTCCAATATTTAAACTGACTGTCATGTTTGTAACCCTCACATAACTGTAACCTTCATGTAACAACACTGTACACTGTATAACACCTGAGAAATGCACACCTTGACCACAGGGGGTGAACTTGTGGGAGACACTCCTCACCTGGTCACCCAGGTATATAAGGGGAGGTCCCACGCAGGGTCATCACTTTTTGGTCCTGTGAATAAAGGTTCGGGTCACAGAGTGACCTTGTCTGCAGAATGTGCCTCGTGTTGATTTGCTGTAGTGTGTAAGGACACAACATTTGGCGACGAGAAACGGGAATCAACGACTCCCGAGAATGGCCACCGGTAGCACAGAGGAACGGTACTGTGTTGGTGAGGACTCGGATGATTTCGTTGAGAGGCTCCAGCAGAGCTTTGTCACGAAGGAGTGGCTGGGAGATGCAGCGGCTGACAAGCGAAGGGCGCATCTACTGACCAGCTGTGGACCTAAGACGTACGCGCTGATGAAAGACCTGCTCGCACCCGAGAAACCGGCGGACAAAACCTTTGAAGAGCTCAGCAAACTGATCGGTGAGCACCTCAAATTTACACATGGCCCGACACCGATTCTATACACACCGACGTCGGGAAGGGCAGAGCATACCGGACTTCGTTGCTGACCTTCGGCACTTGGCCAACCTCTGTAAGTTCACAGACGCCTGCAGGGGGGAGATGTTTCGGGATTTCTTCATTGAGGGCATTGGTCATGCCGGGATTTTTAGGAAGCTAATTGAGACCAAGGACTTGACCTTGGAAGCAGCAGCGTTGATGGCTCAAACCTTCATAGCGGGGGAGGAGGAAACCAAGATAATATACGCGCGCAACTCTGCTCCCACCGTGGCGATGGAGCAGGAAGTTAACATTGTAAACGCGACTCAGAACCCCGCAGGCAGGCAAGGGCAATTCGACACCACCCAGGCAGCAACAGACTCTAGGGTGGGTCCTCAACAGAGACAATGGCAGGTTGAACGGACAATTACACCATCACAAGGGACAATATGTCCCAGGATGGGGCCATTGACACCCACTAACAGAGTGCTCAAGAGTAATCAAAGAGACAATCAGAGAGGAATGCCTGGTAACAGCCCTTTTGTTCACAACAATCTCAGCTCATGCTGGAGGTGCGGGAGCAGACATGCTGCAAAAACCTGCAGGTTTCAACAATTTATCTGCAGAAATAGTAACTTGAGTGAACATTTAGCCAGGATGTGCAGGAAGCCCGCAGCGAGGCTGGTTTACGAAGTGGATGAACCACAAGAGGGGTCTGCAAGGCAGGTTGATGCTTGGGACACAGCAATGGACGCTGAAGTTCAGCGGGTTCAGGTGGCAAACATCCACAGCTCATACACAAAGACGCCACCTATGATGATGAGAGTAGTGTTAAACGCTAGACACAGGGGCCAGCCAGTCACTTGTGAGTGTCCAACAATTCGAGAAACTGTGGCCACTCAGAGCTAGAAGACCCAAACTAGAACGCATTGACACGCAATTTCGGACGTACACCAAAGAGATCATCCCAGTGCTAGGCAGTGCAATGTTGGTGGATAATGGATCAGAGAACCGGCTGCCACTCTGGATTGTCCCGGGAAATGGTCCCGCGCTTTTGGGGAGGAGCTGGCTAGCCGAGATGAACTGGAAATGGGGGGATGTGCACGCCATTTCATCTGTGGAGTGAAGTTCATGCTCACAGGTCCTACTAAAGTTCGAGTCATTATTTCAACCTGGTGTCGGGACTTTCAAAGGCACCAAAGTAGTGATACACATCACCCCGGACGCCAGACCAGTGCACCACAAAGCCAGAGCTGTGCCGTATGTGATGCGGGAGAAAATTGAGAGTGAGTTGGACAGGTTGCTAAGAGAGGGCATAATTTCTCCCGTTGAATTCAATGACTGGGCAAGCCCCATCGTCCCTGCCCTAAAAACGGATGGCTCGGTCAGGATCTGTGGCGACTACAAGGCCACCATCAACCGAGTGTCACTACAAGACCAATACCCGCTTCCGAGAGCGGAGGATCTTTTTGCCATGCTGGCAGGCGGCAAGCTGTTCACCAAGTTGGACCTCACTTCAGCCTACATGACCCAGGAACTGGCCAAAGAATCCAAGCTACTGACCACCATCACCACGCACAAGGGGCTGTTTGTCGACAACAGGTGTCTGTTTGGCATTCGATCAGCAGCCGCTATCTTTCAAAGGAACATAGAAAGCCTGCTCAAATCCATCCCTGGAACAATCGTATTTCAGGACGACATCCTTATCACGGGTCGAGACACCGAGGAACACCTCCACAACCTGGAGGAGGTGCTACGCCGACTGGACCGGGTAGGCCTGCGACTAAAGAAGTCTAAGTGTGTGTTTTTGGCCCCAGAGGTTGAGTTTTTGGGCAGGAGGGTTGCCGCAGACGTGATCCGGCCCACCGAATCCAAAACGGAGGCGATCCATCGCGCACCCAGGCCCGGCAACACATCGGAGTTGTGTTCATTTCTGGGACTATTGAACTATTTCGGGAACTTTCTGCCGAACTTAAGTGCATTGTTGGAGCCGCTACACATGCTCCTGCGTAAGGGTTGCGATTGGTTTTGGGGGGACTGTCAGGAACAGGCTTTCAATTGGGCGTGGAACCTGCTTTGTTCTAATAAGCTGTTGACCCTGTACAACCCCTGTAAGAAATTGGTTTTGACATGCGATGCATCATCCTATGGGGTTGGGTGCGTGTTGCAGCAGAGTAATGATGAGGGCCAACTCCAACCTGTGGCTTATGCCTCCAGGTCGCTCTCCCAGGCAGAAAGGGAATATGGGATGGTTGGAAAGGAAGCACTCGCATCTGTCTACGGGTGAAATAGATGCACCAGTACCTTTTTGGCAGAAGGTTCGAGTTAGAAACGGACCACAAACCGTTAATATCCCTGTTGTCAGACAGCAAGGCTGTCAATGCTAATGCGTCAGTTCGCATATAGCGATGGACTCTCACGCTGGCTGCGTATGACTACAACATACGGCACCGGCCAGGCACCGAAAATTGCGCTGACGCGCTCAGCAGGCTTCCACTGGCCACCACTGAGGGGGCAGCGGAACAAAGCGCTGAGATGGTCATGGCCGTTGAAGCCTTTGACAGCGCAGGCTCCCCCATCACAGCCCGCCAGATCAAAATCTGGACCAACAGCGATCACCTCCTATTCCTGATTAAGAAATGTGTCCTGACTGGGGATTGGGCGCCCGCACACAGAGCATGCCCCGAGGAGGTCAGACCGTTTCATAGACAGATGGATGAACTCTGTGGGGCAGCTGGGTAGTCATGCCCAGAAAGGAAGGGAAGCATTCACCAGAGAACTCCGCAGCGAGCACCCTGGCATCGTGCTAATGAAGGCCATTTCCCGGTCACATGTTTGGTGGCCTGGAATTGACTCAGACCTGGAACACTGTGTTCGCAGGTGCACGACGTGTGCCCAGCTGGGTAATGCCCCCAGGGAGACCCCACTCAGCCCATGGCCCAGGCCCACCAGGCCATGGTCACGTATTCACGTAGACTACGCAGGCCCGTTCATGGGAAAAATGTTCCTCATTGTTGTTGATGCATACTCGAAATGGATCGAGTGTATCATATTGAATTCGTGCACAACATCCACCACTGTGGAGAGTCTGCGTACGGTCTTTGCGACCCGCGGCTTGCCGGACATCCTGGTTAGCAACAACGTCCCGTGTTTCACTAGCTATGAATTCAGGGAGTTCATGTCAGGTAATGGCATCAAACATGTCAGGACAGCACCGTTCAAGCCGGCTTCCAATGGCCAGGCGGAACATGCGGTCCAAATCATAAAACAAGGCATGGTCCGGATTCAAGGACCCTCCCTTCAATGCCGCCTATCGCGCCTCCTGCTGGCCTCCAGGTCCTGACTGCATTCGCTCATGGGAGTCCCGCCCGCGGAACTACTCATGAAACGTACACTTAAAACTCGGCTGTCCCTCATTCATCCTGTCCTGTCCGACATTGTTGAGGGCAAGCGCCAGTCCCAAAATGAGTGCCATGACCGTAACTCAAAGGGGAGATGTATAGAAATCGATGACCCTGTATTTGTTCTTAATCACGCTTTGTGGCCCAAGTGGCTTGAGGGTACTGTAATTGGTAAAGAGGGGAATAGGGTTCATAGTGGTCAGACTTAACAATGGACAGATATGCCGCAAGCATCTGGACCAAGTAAAGAAAAGGTTCAGCATGGACACTGAGGAACCTGAGGAAGATCATGAGATGTTACCCACACCACCGCCAGTGAACGAGCAACAAGGACATTCAGCAGCATGCACAGTCCCTGCGGTCAGCCCGGACAGGCCGGAATCACCACAGGTGACAGAGACACATGCCAAGGGTCAACAACCAGAGCCCCAACTGCGGTGCTCCACGAGAGAGCGTCGACCGCCTGAAAGACTTAATCTTTGACCCAAAGACGTTGGGGGGAGGTGATGTCATGTATGTAACCTTCACATAACTGTAACCTTTATGTAACAACACTGTACACTGTATACACCTGAGTAATGCACACCTTGACCACAGGGGGTGAACTTGTGGGAGACACTCCTCACCTGGTCATCCAGGTATATAAAGGGAGGTCCCACACAGGGTCAGCACTTCTTGGTCCTGGGAATAAAGGTTCAGGTCACAGAGTGACCTTATCTGCAGAATGTGCCTCGTGTTAATTTGCTGTAGTGTGTAAGGACACAACACTGACAGAGAGCAGAGCTGCAATTTTTTGCAAGGTTTCGAGCACTGTTGAGCTTACCGAAATTCCACTGACTCCCCTTCAGTATTTCCGTCCCCTTGTATCTCTGGCAGGCTTTATTAATCGGAATTATTTGGCACAACTGGGAGGTAAACTCAGTTACGAGAGATAATAACGTGTGCCAGGCAGACAGGTACGGGTCATTGGCCTTAACTTTAGGGAAAAAAGTCAGTATCTGTCAAGGTGCATGCTTGTGATTGGCTTGTGATGGGAGGGGAGGACCTGAGGGAGGGAGTGAGAGTCGTATCTTTTGCTGTGACTGGGAAGTGTTAAAAAAAAAAATTTTTTCAGCAAACGCAAAGACCTCAACAATGCCAAAGCAGGTAACTGGGCAAGGAGGGGTGAATTTAACTGAAGCCACTCATGCTGAGCTCAGTATTAACCCTCCAGTATCACATCAATCTACCTCAGGAGCTCTTCACACTTTACTCCCCGAGGGTTTGAAAAGCTGACAGTTCTTTTTTGACTTGTACAAATTTTGAAGTTACGATATTGTCATATGAGCAGACAGTCCTCTGGCCATGAGTTTTTGTGGTGTCCTCCCATTTGAAAATGAAAAGGTAACGCAGCAGACCGAGGAATGTCGCCCGAATGCTTTATGCATCGGTGCGCGAATGTCAGCCGTGGCTCAGTGTGACAGCACTCTTCATTTCTGCCTCAGAAGGTCGTGGGTTCAAGTCCCACTCCGGAGATTTGAGCACAAAATCCAGGCTGTCGCTCCCAGGGCAGTACTGAGGGAATGCCACACTGTCGGAGGGGCAATACTGGGGGAATGCCACACTGTCGGAGGGGCAATACTGGGGGAGTGCTGCACTGTCGGAGGGGCAGTACTGGGGGAGTGCTGCACTGTCGGAGGGGCAGTACTGAGGGAGTGCTGCACTGTCGGAGGGGCAGTACTGGGGGAGTGCTGCACTGTTGGAGGGGCAGTACTGAGTGAGTGCTGCACTGTCGGAGGGGCAGTACTGAGGGAGTGCTGCACTGTTGGAGGGGCAGTACTGAAGGAGTGCCGCACTGTCGGAGGGGCAATACTGGGGGAGTGCTGCACTGTCGGAGGGGCAGTACTGAGTGAGTGCTGCACTGTCAGAGGGGCAGTACTGAGTGAGTGCTGCACTGTCGGAGGGGCAGTACTGAGGGAATGCTGCACTGTTGGAGGGGCAGTACTGAGTGAGTGCTGCATTGTCGGAGGGGCAGTACTGAGGGAGTGCTGCACTGTCGGAGGGGCAGTACTGAGGGAGTGCTGCACTGTCAGAGGGGCAGTACTGGGGGAGTGCAGCACTGTTGGAGGGGCAGTACTGGGGGAGTGCCACACTGTCGGAGGGGCAGTGCTGAGGGAGTGCTGCACTGTCAGAGGGGCAGTACTGGGGGAGTGCTGCACTGTCGGAGGGGCAGTACTGGGGGAGTGCTGCACTGTCGGAGGGGCAGTACTGAGGGAGTGCTGCACTGTTGGAGGGGCAGTACTGAGGGAGTGCCGCACTGTCGGAGGGGCAGTACTAAGGGAGCGCTGCACTGTCGGAGGGGCAGTACTGAGGGAATGCTGCACTGTCGGAGGGGCAGTACTGAGGGAGTGCTGCACTGTCGGAGGGGCAGTACTGAGGGAGTGCCGCACTGTCGGAGGGGTAGTACTGAGGGAGTGCTGCACTGTCGGAGGGGCAGTACTGAGGGAGCGCTGCACTGTCGGAGGGGCAGTACTGAGGGAGTGCTGCACTGTCGGAGGGGCAGTACTGAGGGAGTGCTGCGCTGTCGGAGGTGCAGTACTGAGAGAGTGCTGCGCTGTCGGAGGTGCCAGCTTTCGGATGAGACGTTAAAGCGAGGCCCCGCCTGCTCTCTCAGGTGGATGTAAGTGATCTTACAGGACTGTTCAAAGGGGAGCTCAATATTTATCCCTCAACCATTATCGCTAAAACACATTATCTGATCGTTATCCCATTGCTGTTTGTTGGCAAATTAGCAGCCATGTTTCTTACATTGTAACAGTGATTACACTTCGTAGATTGTGACCTGGTCCAGGCAGCGGGCGAGGGAGGGGGTCGTTCAGCCCGACTGCCTGCCTCTCTCCCGCGGTTACATCCAAGCCAGGGTGTCCCTGGAGATGGAGCACGCGGTGTCCACCGGTACGCTCGCGGCCTTCCGCGAGAGGTGGGCACCGGAGGGACTGGAGTACATCATCACCCCCGGCAACCAAATTGTAATTTGATTTACGGTCAAAAGATTTAATCAGGGGGCACTTGATTATTGTTGTACCAAAAATAGTTGTAAAGCTCTTTGGGATGTCCTGCGGTGGTAAAAGATGACAGAGAAATACAAGTTATTCTTTCTTAATGTCATCTACGTTCAGGAGGATGTTTTGCCTCTTGGTCCTAAATAAATTACATCACGCTCCCAGGGCAGAGGCTCACCCCCGGGAGCAGGTATTGTGAATTTGGGCTGTGCTCAAAATGGGAGTATGATTGTGTGTAATCTCTCTCCTACTGTTGGGTGTGTCAATGGCAACTCCCTCAGGGTATCGCTGGAGCGGCCTTCAACAATTCCGCGGGCAATGGCCCAGACGCTGTGGTACTGGGCCAGTAGTTGAGAGGCTGTGAGTTCAAATGCTCCATAAAAGCTGCTGGGTTATTGTGAAAATGGAACTGTTTCAATAATGACCCAGGGGAAGTGGTCACAAACCGAGCTGGTCTGGCCAACATTGAACTCCAGAAGCCGGGTTTCCAACGCTAGTTGTGAGTCTTCTGGGAGGGTTCATCACATGACCTCCTGCCACCAACGGCCCCGCCCCCACACTCCCGCCATTGGTTGTCTGACACCTCAAACCTCACATTCCTTCGCCAACCGGAAACTGAACAGGCTCTTTGTTGGCTGCATATAGTGACATCGCTATTGCAGGCCATAATTGGTATGTAATTATCCTTATTTTGCTGGAAAAATCACTCTGCTTTTATCAGGAGAGGTTTCTGTCGTTTCGGGCATGAGTTCTGTTTGCTGCAAGTATAAATCCGTCCCCTGGACCTGATGGCCTGAAGTGGCTGCAGAGATAGTGGATGCATTGGTTGTAATTGGCACGGGCCCAGCCCACACTGCGATATGTGTGCATGCTCGGTCCGTGCAGCAGAGCAGGTCTCCAGTTAGTCTAGGGTAACCCTTGCCATTGGATAAAGACCTCGCTCTGTCAAGCCCGTGTGGTGACTGGTGTACAACGGCCACCCCACGTTAAAACAATCCACACACACAGGCATCTTCCACCCTTCAGGATGTAGTTCGGGATCCGGAATATCAGGTCCTTCACTGAAACACCTGTGAACTCATCCCTTTGTAAGTGGAAGCAAGTCACCCTCGCTTTGAGGGACTGCCTGTGATAATGTAATCTACCAAAATTCCCTGGATTCTGGAGTGGTCCCAGCGGATTGGAAACCACGCCCCTATTCAAGGTGGGAGACAGAAAGCAGGAAACTATAGACCAGTTAGCCTAACATCTGTGGTTGGGGGGAGTTCAGGGGTCGCTGCAGACGGTCATGACATCAGCGACAGTTGCGGGGCAGGCTGGGGCGCTAAACACCGGGTGTGGCACTGCCATGGCAGAGCCTCTGCCAACTCCGGGGCAATTTCCCGGCAGGCGGTAGTGCCTCCTCCCCTCGGAGCAGGGGGAAAAGAGTATTGCCCCAGAGACGCTAACGGGGCTGTAAAAAGGCTGAGCACCTCGAGTCTCGTCGCCGAGAGCGTGCAGAGATCAAGCGCAGGCAGCGGAAGGAGCGTGCGGCAAACCAGTCCCACCCTCCCCTTCCCTCAATAACTGTCTGTCCCACCTGTGACAGAGACTGTAATTCCCGTACTGAACTGTTCAGTCACCTGAGAACTCACTTTTAGAGTGGAAGCAAGTCTTCCTCGATTCCGAGGGACTGCCTATGATGATGATGTAAAAAGGGGCACTTTCGCCCCCTTAACTTGCTGCAAAATAGACTGCGGCAAGACCTGGCCATCTTCCAACTCATTGACTGACACAGTGACGTCAAAAAATCTGCTCTTTGTTACATTATTGGATCAGGTTCTTTTCCTTTCTCTGAGTTCTCTCCCCACAGTGTCAAGGAAATGAATCTTTAACTCCCTGGGGTGTCAGTCTGCAGGGTTGGGAACCCTGGATCTGCAATAGGTGATTGGCCTCTGCCACTCCTCAGCACAACCCGGGATGGCCAATCCTCGCAGCAACTCTCGGTCCACGTGTACGATGCAAGGCAGCATCAATTGGAAGCTCTTTGTTCTGGTGTAGGTTTGCATTCCGTATGTCGTGTCAGTCATTTCTTTTCTCAACAACCTGTTCTGAAATTTTACTGGGTGCTGAGAGGGTCATCAGGGGCACATGGCCAATGGGTGCAGTAACCCGCCATCTACAAGATGCACTGCAGCAACTCGCCAAGGCTTCTTCGGCAGCACCTCCCAAACCCGCGACCTCTACCGCCTCGAAGGACAAGGGCAGCAGGCGCATGGGAACACCATCACCTCCAAGTCACACACCGTCCTGACTTGGAAATATTTTGGCCGTTCCTTCATCGTCGCTGGGTCAAACTCCTGGAACTCCCTCCCTAACAGCACTCCCTCCCTTCACCACACGGACTGCAGTGGTTCAAGAAGGCGGCTCACCACCACCTTCTCAAGGGGCAATTAGGGATGGGCGATACCAGCAACATCCATAACCCAAGAATGAATTTTTTTTAAACTCACATAGAACTAGCTGTGAAGGACATAGATTCATATCCTGTCTAGAGATAATGTTTTTTAAATAGAATGTACAGCACAGAAACAGGCCATTCAGCCCAACCGGTCTATACCGGTATTTACACCAGCCCCCTCCCACCCTACCGCATCTAACTCTATCAACATCTCCTTCTATTCCTTTCTCCCTCATGTGTTTATCCAGCTTCCCCTTAAATGCATCGATACTATTCACCCCAACCACTCCCTGTGGCAGCGAGCTCCACATTCTCCCCGCTCTCTGACTGAAGAGGTTTCTCCTGTACACCCGATTGGATTTATCAGTGGCTATCTGATATTGATGGCCCCTAGTTACCTAGGCCCTAGCACGCATTAGTGAAGCTGATCCAGAACAACATCACCTCCCAAAGGAGGTTCATTTTTGAATGCACTATGGCTTCTGACCTTTCACCGAGTCCAAGAAAGCAGCCCAAACACGTTTTTCGATATTTTAGTGGTCAGTTCAAAGTGTGCGATGGTAATCTGTATTCACGGTCATTTGTTTCCATAGCAACCACGGAATCCAACTTCCTACTTTCTGGAGTCTGTTTATTTTTATATATTGCAGCGAGAGGCTGTAATCAAATACTTTATGTGGATGTGTCTGTCGTGACTATAACTCCTGTCACGATCATCTGTCACTTTTCTCCCTTTGAGCATCCATCAATATTCTCCCTCCTCATTGGTTAACTCCAGGCATGTTTCTCCTTTTCTAATTGGTTATTTTCTACTTTTGGTTATGCACCAATCACATTGTACAATATCTTTCGCTATCCTCCCTGCAAAAAAAAGTTCTGCCCAATCAAATCGCAACAACAAAATATCTACAGGATCAAATTGCAGCAAAGAAATACTCTGAAAGATATAGTTACCATGACAATTAATCATCCACCCAACTATCGATAAATATGGTAAAAAATCTCAGTTCTACTCAACCTTTCCTTTTAGAAATTCTGGTGGTCACGTTTATAATGGATGAGTACTGTGTCAACGTTCTACACTGTCCTTCCAGAGAGAGAAAGGGGAGAGTGACAGATCACGCGAGAATAACGGAGAGAGAAAGACAGGTTGAGAAAGGAGAGAGTAACACAGAGGGTAACAGAGAGGCAGAGGAAAAGAGATAGACAGCGAGAAATGTGTGGTGTTGTTTGGGCAGAGGGCAGGGAGGGAGGGATGTGGCAGGTTGTCAGAAGTAAGCCTGGCTGTGAGCTTGACCAGAGTCCCTATTGATGAGGCACTGCTCGGAATGGTGGCTCAGTATTATGGGTGGGCCCGGTCTAGCAGCAATCTCAATCACTCGCAATCAATGAGGATTTACACACAACAAACCATGAAACGCAAGGAGGAGTTGAGGAGCTTCACACACAAATTTCTGTGCGTATGATAGCGACATAAAGTAAAGACACATAAGAACATAAGAAATAGGAGCAGGAGTAGGCCATACGCCCCCTCGAGCCTGCTCCACCATTTAATCAGATCATGGCTGATCCGATCATGGACTCAGCTCCACTTCCCTGCCCGCTCCCTATAACCCTTTACTCCCTTATCAGTTAAGAAACCGTCTATTTCTGTCTTAAATTTATTCAATGTCCCAGCTTCCACAGCTCTTTGAGACACAGATTTACAACCCTCTGAGAGAAGAAATTTCTCCTCATCTCAGTTTTAAACAGGCGGCTCCTTATTCTAAGATTATGCCCCCTAGTTCTAGTCTCCCCCCATCAGTGGAAACATCCTCTCTGCATCCACCTTGTCAAACCCCCTCATAATCTTATACATTTCGATAAGATCACCTCTCATTCTTCTGAACTCCAATGAGTAGAGGCCCAACTTACTCAACCTTTCCTCATAAGTTAACCCCCTCATCTCTGGAATCAACCGAGTGAACCTTCTCTGAGCAGCCTCCAAAGCAAGTATATCCTTTTGTAAATACGGAAACCAAAACTGCACGCAGTATTCCAGGTGTGGCCTCGCCAATATACAACTGTCTGACCTTGAGCCCCTCTCCAGTTTAGCCCCTTCCCTCCTGAAGGTGTTGTCCTGTCTCTGAGTCCTGTTCCACCCCAGTGACCACGGCTTCTGTTGGCTTTGATGGTGAGTGCCTCTCCACTGCAGAGGCAGAAAAATCACAGCCCAACCAGGTCAGGTCCTCCCCCAATGTCCACACGCTGCGCACTGCCGGCCGACATTGCTGGAACGATCGGGAGCAGGAACCGTGGGTAGTTTTCCCTTCCGCACACCGACAGCACTGAGTATGACAATCACACCCCTACCAGCCCGGTGTTCGAACCAAACCGTTCAGAGGGACTGATGTCAGGAAGCAGCTCTTCACACAAAGTGTAGTGGTAATCTGTAACTCCCTCCCTCCAAAATCTGTTGCGGCTAGTGTGGGGGGGAGGGCTCAATTGAAAATGTCAACACTGAGATTGATAGATTTTTGTTGGGTAAGGGTATTAAGGGATACAGAACCAAGGCGGGCAGATGGAGTTAAGGTGCAGATCAGCCATGGTCTAATTGAATGGCAGAAGAGGCTCGAGCTGTTGAATGGCCTCCTCCTGGTCCTGTGTTCCTTCCTTGACAGGAGATGAAAATGCATGTTGAAAATTAGGGCACAGAGGTCAGTGTCGCTGATTCACGGCCAGCATGATTTTACTGGCTCACTACATTGAGAGCAAAAAACCCCCACATATACCCACCGCTGGCCTATTTAACCAACCCATGTTCACTGTCAATAAGGCCACTCAAACTGTGCAAAATTAATTTAGACATGCAAACGTACTTACATATAGAATGTGGAACTCGCAGCCACAGGGAGTGGTTGAGGCGAATAGTATCGATGCATTTAACTGGATAAACACATGAGGGGAAAGGAATAGAAGGATAAGGTGATAGGGTGGGATGAAGAGGGGATGGGAGGGGGCTTGTGTGGAGCATAAACACCGGCACAGAGCAGTTGGGTTGAAGGGCCTGTTTCTGTGCTGTCACATTCTATGTAACTCTGTGTAATATGTACAAATAGGTTTGACAGCAAAAGACCATCTAGGCTGCCCCATACAGTTATAAGAACACAAGAACATAAGAATTAGGAGCAGGAGAAGGCCATACGGCCCCTCGAGCCTGCTCCACCATTCAATAAGATCATGGCTGATCTGATCATCTTTACGAAACATATAAGATTATGGAGGGGGCTTGACAAGGTGGATGCAGAGAAGATGTTTCCACTGATGGGGGAGACTAGAACTAGAGGGCACGATCTTAGAATAAGGGGCTGCCCATTTAAAACAGAGATGAGGAAAAATATCTTCTCTCAGAGGGTTGTAAATCTGTGGAATTCGCTGCCTCAGAGAGCTGTGGAAGCTGGGACATTGAATAAAGTTAAGACAGAAATAGACAGTTTCTTAACTGATAAGGGGATAAGGGGTTATGGGGAGCGGGCGGGGAAGTGCAGCTGAGTCCATGATCATATGATGCCTTATGTCTCATAGTTAAAACACAACCCAGAGCCAGGTGACCCCCCTGGGAGGGGTGAAGAAACAGATGACTGCTAATTATGGGAAAAAAAATCTGGAAAATTCCTCTCCGAACCTCCATGGTGATCAATACTGTGCAGGAGATCACATTGACTATGGCTAATACCACTGAGTCCCTAGCTCTTGTGTGATGTGACCTCTGCCCCAGCCAGGAATAGGTCCAGTTCCCTCTCAAAGGTACACCGTGAATCCACACTTACCACACAAGACAGAAACATTTTCCATAGGCTTACTATTCTCTGAGCAAAGAAGAACTGCCTAACACCTAAGTTCTTCCCTCGCGACATTTATAAATGCCACCCCTGTCCTCCCCAGCCTAGCTAATTGCAATCACTTGTCAATGTGGATGCAATTTAGTCCTTTCGTTATTTTAAGACATCAATCAAATCACCCCTCAGCCTGCTCATCTCTAAAGTATATGGACAAAGCTTTTTAAGCTGTTCTGGATAGCTAAGGTGTTTTAAACTGGGAATCGGTCTCATGCCCTCTTCTGAACCCTTCCCAAAACCTAACTATCATCCACCACATGAGGGGGACCAAAACCGAGGCCTACCTGAGGTCTTGGACAAGGTCAAAGTAGTATATTTTGTTTTATATTGTATAAAGACTTGCATTTATATAGCGCCTTTCATGACCACCGGACGTCTCAAAGCGCTTTGCAGCCAATGAAGTACTTTTGGAGTGTAGTCACTGTTGTAATGTGGGAAACGTGGCAGCCAATTTGTGCACAGCAAGCTCCCACACACAGCAATGTGATAATGAATCTGTTTTAGTGATGTTGATTGAGGGTTAAATATTGGCCCAGGACACTGGGCAGAACTCCCCTGCTCTTCTTCAAAATAGTGTCGTGGGATCTTTTACATCCACCTGAGAGAGCAGACGGGGCCTCGGTTTAACGTCTCATCTGACAGACGGCACCTCCGACAATGCAGCCCTCCCTCGGCACCGCACTGGAGTGTCGGCCTAGATTTTTGTGCCCCAGTCCCTGGAGTGGGAAGTGAACCCACGACTTTCAGACTCGGGCGAGAGTGCTACGCACTGGGCCACAGCTGATACATGTAGATACACTAAGTGAGTGGGAAGTAAGGTGGCAGATGGAGTATAATGTGGTTATCTACTTTGGTAGGAAGAATAGAAAACAGAATATTTTTTTAAATGGAGAGAAAATGTTAAATGTTGGTGTTCAGAGAGATTCAGGTGTCCACGTACTGGAAACACAGAGAGTTAGCATGCAGGTACGGCAAGCAATTAGGAAGGCAAATGGTATCTTGGCCTTTAATGCAAGGGGATTGGAGTACAAGAGTAAGGAAGTCTGACTACAATTGTGCAGGGCCTTGAGACCACACCTGTGTGTAGTTTTAGTCTCCGTACCTGAGGAAGAATGTATTTGCCTTAGAGGGCGTGCAACGAAGGTTCACTAGATTGATTCCTGGGCTGAGAGGGGTGAGCTATGAGGAGAGATTGGGCAGAATGGGCCGATACTCTCTGAAGTTTAGAAGAATGAGAGGTGATCTCATTGAAATATATAAAATTCTGAGGGGGATTGACAGGGTAGATGCTGAGAGGTTGTTTCCTCCTGGGCTGGAGTGTCTAGAACTAGGGGGCACAGTCTCAGGATAAGGGGTCGGTCATTTAAGACTGAGATCAGGAGACATTTCTTCACTCAGAGCATTGTGAATCTTTGGAATTCTCTGCCCCAGAGGGTTGTACATGCTCAGTCTTCTTCGAAATAGTGCCGCGGGATCTTTTACATCCACCTGAGAGGGCAGACGGGGCCACGGTTTAACGTCTTATCCAAAAGACGGCACCTCCGACAGTGCAGCACTCCCTCAGCTCTGCATTGGAGTGACAGCCTAGATTTATGCGCTCAAGTCCCTGGAGAGGGACTTGAACCCACCACGACCTTTGGACACAGAGGCGAGAGTGCTGCCCACTGAGCCACAGCTGAGATTGTGAGTGTCAGAGTCCTGTCAATGCAGCCCACGACCTGATGTGCTGTAGACATAGCTTCATGGCATTGGTTGTGAACCTTTCTGGACTGGTGACCACCTGTGTCTCCTCCACGCCTTCGCCAAGATGATCCAATACACCCCAACACAACAGGAGCAAAATCTGCCTTGCATCGTGTTGTGTATGGAGAAAGGGTCAGACTGAACACTGTGAGCTCAAAGTAAAGTGTGACCTTAGTCTTTTATTGCAGGTCTCCAGAGTGTCTCTCCAGCCTGTGAGGCCTCCTTAAATACCTGTGCTCCCAAGGGATTATGGGATCCCTTGGGACTCCAGGGGATGAGCCCTCTGGTGGCTGTAAAAGGTATATACATGTTTACATAGAAACAACACTCCCCCCCCCCCCCACCCCCAAGTCAATAGTGTAACTATTTACAATGTGAGTCGATCTGGGGCCCTCCTTGCCCTGGTTGATCGTCTCGGTGTGAAAGCTGGTGTTATTGAATCATTTGTTGGGCCCTCGCTGGGCTGCTGTGCAGCTGGCCTTGCTGGGCTGCCTGGTGTGTTGGGCCCTGCTGGGCTGCTGTGGGTGATGGGCTCTGCTTCGTGGTCAACCGTGGTGCCGGTTGCCATTGGTGTGTACGTTGGAGGATCAAAAAAGGTAGGGTCCAAGGTGGGTTGCTCAGGGTGGTCCGTGAATCTGAGTCTGATTTGGTTCAAGTGTTTCCGGTGAATGAGTCCATTTGAAAATTTGACCCGAAACACCCTGCTTCCCTCTTTGGCCACGACAGTGCCGGGAAGCCACTTGGGACCTTGTCCATAAGTTAATACAAATACAGGATCATTGATTTCAATCTCGCACGACACATTTACGCTATCATGGTATGTACATTGTTGAAGCCGCCTGCTCTCTACCTGTTCATGTAGATCAGGGTGAACTAACGAGAGCCTTGTCTTAAGTGCTCTTTTCATGAGCAGTTCAGCAGGTGGGATCCCAGTGAGTGAGTGGGGTCTTGTGCGGTAGCTAAGCAGAACTCGGGATAGGCGAGTCTGCAGTGAACCTTCAGTTACCCTCTTCAAGCCTTGCTTGATGGTTTGCACTGCTCTCTCTGCCTGACCATTGGATGCTGGTTTAAACGGGCAGATGTGACATGTTTGATCCTGTATTGGGTCATGAATTCTTTGAACTCAGCACTGGTAAAACACGGCCCGTTGTCGCTCACCAGGATATCGGGTAAGCCGTGTGTGGCAAACATGGCCCGCAGGCTTTCAGTAGTGGCAGCGGACGTGCTAACCGACATTATCTCACATTCAATTCACTTGGAGTACGCGTCTACAACCACAAGGAACATTTTACCCAAGAACGGGCCTGCATAATCGACGTATACCCTAGACCACGGTGTGGAGGGCCAAAACCATAAACTTAGTGGCGCCTCCCTGGGTACACTGCTTAACTGCGAGCATGTGTTACATCTGTGAACGCAGTCCACATCGATACCGGGCCACCACACGTGGGATCTGGCTATTGCTTTCATCATTACGATGCCTGGGTGGGTACAATGGAGGTCATTGATGAAGGTGTCTCTGCCCTTCTTGGGGACCACTACTCGATTGCCCCACAGAAGGCAGTCTGCCTGTATAGACATTTCATCTTTGTGCCGCTGGAATGGCTTTATCTCTTCCTGCATTTCCACTGGGACACTGGACCAGCTCCCGTGAAGCACACAGCTTTTGACTAGAGATAATAAGGGGTCCTGGCTTGTCCAGGTTTTGATCTGCCGGGCAGTGACGGGTGATTGCTCACTCTCAAATGCTTCCATAACCATGGCTAGATCTGCGGGCTGCGCCATTTCCACCCCGTGGTGGGCAATGGCAGCCCACTGAGAGCATCGGCGCAGTTTTCTGTGCCTGGCCTGTGGCGGACGGTGCAGTTGTATGTGGACAACATGAGTGGCCATCTCTGGATGTGGGCCGATGCATTGGTATTTATCCCTTTACTCTCGGAAAACAGGGATATAAGTGGCTTATGGTCAGTTTCCAATTCAAAGTTGAGCCCAAACACGTATTGATGCATTTTTTTTACCCCATAAACACACGCTAACGCTTCTTTCTCAATCATGCTGCAGGCTCTCTCGGCCTTAGACAGACTCCTGGATATATAAGCAACCGGTTGCAGTTTCCCGAAATCATTAGCTTGTTGCAATACACACCCGACACCATATGACGACGCATCACATGCTAGTACCAAACACTTACATGGATCATACAACACAAGCAATTTGTTTGAGCATAACAATTTTCTCGCTTTTACAAAGGCATTTTTTGGGCATTTGCCCCAAACCCATTCGCCCCCTTTTCATAGTAAGACATGTAGTGGTTCTAACAGTGTGCTGAGACCCGGTAAGAAGTTACCAAAGTAGTTCAGGAGTCCCAGAAACGACCGCAGCTCCATCACGTTCTGTGGCCTCGGTGCGTTCTCGATTGCCTCAGTCTTCACGCTGGTTGGCCTGATGCCGTCCGCTGCGATCCTCCTTCCCAAGAACTCCACTTCAGGCGCCTGGAAAACACACTTCGAGCGTTTTAACCTGAGTCCCACACGGTTGAGTCGACTAAGAACCTCCTCCAGGTTCTGCAGATGCTCGACTGTGTTCCAACCTGTGACCAAGAAGTCGTCCTGGAAGACCACGGTGTGCGGGACTGACTTCAGTAAACTTTCCATGTTTCTCTGGAATATCGCCGCAGCTGATCGGATTCCAAACGGGCATCTGTTATAAACAAAAAGACCATTTTGCGTGTTGATGCAGGTGAGGGCCTTCGATGATTCCTCCAGTTCCTGCGTCATGTCGGCTGAGGTCAGATCGAGCTTCGTGAACACCTTTCCTCCCGCCAGCGTTGCAAAGAGGTCGTCGGCCTTTGGTAGTGGGTATTGGTCCTGCAGGGAGAAACGATTGATAGTTACTTTGTAATCACCACAGATTCTGACGGTGCCATCTCCCTTGAGGACTGGGACAATCGGACTGGCCCACTCGCTGAACTCGATCGGTGAAATGATGCCCTCTCTTTTCAGTCGGTCTAGCTCAATCTCTACCCTTTCTCTCATCATGTACGGTACTGCTCTCACCTTGTGATGGATGGGTCACGCCCCCGGAATTAGGTGGATCTGCACTTTTGCTCCTTGGAATTTCCCAATGCCTGGTCCGAACAGCGAAGGAAATTTGTTTAAGACCTGGGCACACGAAGTGTCGTCAGCGGGCGATAGCGCTCGGACGTCGTCCCAGTTCCAGCGTATCTTTCCCAGCCAGCTCCTGCTGAGCAGCGTGGGACCAACGCCCGGTATCACCCAGAGTGGTAGCTTGTGCACCGCTCCATCGTAGGAGACCTTTACGATAGCACTGCCGATTACAGGAATCAGTTCTTTTGTGTAAGTTCTTAGTTTCGTGTGAACTGGAGTTAAGACTGACCTTGAGACCTTGTTGCACCACAATCTTTCGAAAGTCTTTTTGCCCATGATGGACTGGCTCGCGCCCATGTCCAGCTCCATTGACACTGGGTGTCCATTTAGTTCAACATTCAGCATTATCGGGGGACAATTCGTGGTGAATGTGTGCACCCCATGTACCTCTACCTCTGAGGCTCTGGTTCGTCGTGATCCTCTGTGGATCTGTCCTCCTCTTTAACATGGTGGTTATCAGGTTTAACAGGATTTGCAACTCGCCTGCACACTCGTTGAAGGTGTCCTATTGTTCCACAGCCCTTGCAAACGTATCCTTTGAATCGGCATGAATGGAAATGATGATCACCCCCGCAGCGCCAACAATGTGTTAATGGCCTTGCATTCATCACCCTTGATGGTGGACTCTGAGACATCTGCGGACGTGTAGCTGCAGGTATGTGTGACCTGCCCTGTACGTTACGATTCGAAAACAACATCACTTTGTTCACAGTACTTGTAGCAGCACTTGTGTGCTGAGAGATTTGCTTCGTATTGTCACTGGTGGCAATGATCGCCTGGGCTATCACTATGGCCTTCCTCAATGTTGGGGTGTCTACAGTCAAAAGTTTGCGAAGTATCACTTCATGGTCAATGCCAAGTACGACAAAGTCTCTGAGCATGTGCTCCAAATGTCCTTCAAATTTGCAATGTCCTGCAAGGCGTCTTAGCTCGGCGACATAACTGACCTCTTCCTGGCCTTCAGACCTCTTGTAGGTGTAGAACCGGTACCTCGCCATCAGAACGCTTTCCTTCGGGTTCAAATGCTCTCGGACCAGTGTGCACAAATTGTCATACGATTTCTCCGTGGGTTTTGCTGGAGTGAGCAGATTCTTCATGAGGCCATACGTTGGTGCCCCACAGACGGTGAGGAGGATCGCCCTTCGTTTGGCAGCGCTCTCTTCCCCATCTAGCTCGTTGGCCACAAAGTATTGGTCGAGTCACTCCACAAAAGTTTCCCAATCTTCTCCCTCCGAGAATTTCTCCAGGATGCCCACTGTTCTCTGCATCTTTGGGTTCGCTATCTGTATCTCGTCGCCAGTTATTGTGTATGGAGAAAGAGTCAGACTGAACACTGTGAGCTCAAAGTAAAGTGTGACCTTAATGTTTTATTACAGGTCTCCAGAGTGCCTCTCCAACCTGTGAGGCCTCCTTAAATACCTGTGCTCCCAAGGGATTATGGGATCCCTTGAGACTCCAGGGGATGAGCCCTCTGGTGGCTGTACAGAGTAAATACAAGTTTATATATATAACAACATAGATCTTACTCTTCTCTTCAAGTTGCACCCCCCATCGTTCCTCTGGTTGCCTATTTATTCTGTTTCAGTGCTGCATGTGAGCTTTCTGGGACTGAGCCTGTGTTTAAATGTAATATGTAGCTGGGTCTTCACCATCAAATACCCTGCCAGCACAAAGCAAGATGTAAAATTAACAGTCGTAGTCCAAGCAACCTCGTGGCATAGACTGAAGAGTAAAGTGTTGCATTCACAAGACCTCTGGACGTCCCGAAACTTTTCACAGCCAATGAAGTACTTTTGGAGTGTAGTCACTGTTGTAATGTGGGAAATGCCAATTTGCGCACAGCAAGCTCCCACAAACAGCAATGTGATAATGACCAGATAATCTGTTTATGTGATGTTGATTGAGGGATAAATATTGGCCCCAGGACACCGGGGATAACTCCCCTGCTCTTCTTCGAAATAGTGTCCATGGGATCTTTTACATCCACCTGAGAGGGCAGAGGGGACCTCTGTCTCATCTGAAAGACAGCACCTCCGACAGTGCAGCAGTCCCTCAGCACTGCACTGGGAGTGTCAGTCTGGGATACATGTTTGAGTCTCTGGAGTGGGAACAGGGACCTCCTGACTCAGAAACAAGAGCACCACTGATGGAGCCATCGGGAGTACACAGATTGAAACCCTGCAAATTAGGTTAATTTATTTTTATTGCTGTTTAACTGATTTGGCATGGGTGGGGCGGGGTGGGGTGGGCAGTGAATAGCAGAAAACAATCACTCCAAAATGGCTCAGATCAGCTTTTGAAAATGGCCGCCCAGACTTGTCTCTGTTTCCATGGCAATTCTTCTCATCACAGCTAGTGACTTGTAGTTTCATGGTTTGCAGTGCGAGATCTCTAACGATGTGTGTTCGTGATACTATGCTCTGAAATTCATTAACGAGGAACTCACAGCCCGTAACTAAAAGCAGCAATGGTCAGAAAATCCTTCATCATTGGCTATTTAAACAAAAGAAGGGGTGAGATAGGGTTTGGCAGACAAGACTCTATTTCAATTAGCAATGACCTAACTGACCAGAAACTGGTACTGAGGACAAAGTGGAGGGCTGTGAAATGGGGCCATTCCGTCCTAAAGCGATCAGAGATATCTGGTACACGATGGGGACACCCGCCCACGGACTGGTTTGAGTGGTTCCTCATCTCTGGTGACTCAGCTCTTCTCAATACCGTCTGGTCATACGACGGAGAAAGAACAAAAATCTAACCAGTGGCAGAGCTGTGTGTTTATTATTTTTACACAATGCGGTGCAGCAGGAAATAGTCAATTTCCCTCTGAAAACTGTATTCTCTTCATTTGCGCAAAATAAACCAGTTTGTTGATCTACAATCCTGCCGAGACTGCAGCACTCCCTTAGTACTGTCCCTCCGACAGTGCAGCGCTCCCTTAGTACTGTCCCTCCGACAGTGCGGCACTCCCTCAGTACTGCCCCCCGACAGTGCAGCACTCCCTTAGTACTGTCCCTCCGACAGTGCAGCGCTCCCTTAGTACTGTCCCTCCGATAGTGCGGCACTCCCTCAGTACTGTCCCTCCGACAGTGCAGCACTCCCTTAGTACTGTCCCTCCGACAGTGCAGTGCTCCCTTAGTACTGTCCCTCCGACAGTGCGGTGCTCCCTCAGTACTGCCCCTCCGACAGTGCAGCGCTCCCTCAGTACTGTCCCTCCGACAGTGCGGTGCTCCCTCAGTACTGCCCCTCCGACAGTGCAGCACTCCCTTAGTACTGTCCCTCCGACAGTGCGGTGCTCCCTTAGTACTGTCCCTCCGACAGTGCAGCACTCCCTTAGTACTGTCCCTCCGACAGTGCAGCACTCCCTTAGTACTGTCCCTCCGACAGTGCGGTGCTCCCTCAGTACTGTCCCTCCGACAGTGCAGCGCTCCCTTAGTACTGTCCCTCCGACAGTGCGGCACTCCCTCAGTACTGTCCCTCCGACAGTGCAGCACTCCCTTAGTACTGTCCCTCCGACAGTGCGGCACTCCCTCAGTACTGTCCCTCCGACAGTGCGGCACTCCCTCAGTACTGTCCCTCCGACAGTGCAGCGCTCCCTTAGTACTGTCCCTCCGACAGTGCGGCACTCCCTCAGTACTGTCCCTCCGACAGTGCGGCGCTCCCTCAGTACTGTCCCTCCGACAGTGCGGCGCTCCCTCAGTACTGTCCCCCCGACAGTGCGGCGCTCCCTCAGTACTGTCCCCCCGACAGTGCGGCGCTCCCTCAGTACTGCCCCTCCGACAGTGCAGCACTCCCTCAGTACTGCCCCCCGACAGTGCAGCGCTCCCTCAGTACTGCCCCTCCGACAGTGCAGCACTCCCTCAGTACTGCTCCCCGACAGTGCAGCACTCCCTCAGTACTGCCCCTCCGACAGTGCAGCACTCCCTCAGTACTGCCCCTCCGACAGTGCAGCACTCCCTCAGTACTGCCCCCCGACAGTGCGGCTCTCCCTCAGTACTGCCCCCCGACAGTGCAGCGCTCCCTCAGTACTGCCCCTCTGACAGTGCAGCACTCCCTCAGTACTGCCCTCCGACAGTGCAGCTCTCCCTCAGTACTGCCCCTCCGACAGTGCAGCACTCCCTCAGCTCTGCACTGGAGTGTCGGCCTAGATTTTTACGTTGAAGTCTCTGTGGCGGGTCATGAACCTGCAACCTCCTGACTCCGAGGCGAGGGTGCTGATCCCTGAGCTGACATCCTTTTAAAGTTGCGCTCTGCGGATTGAGGATTGTTCAGGGTTGAAGTGTTGCCTCTGATTTCTCGCCCTGCGACAGCTTGTTTTGTCTGAACCCTGTGGGGTTTTTTTTTACAAAGCGGTTTGTTGCTCAACGACCATCGATAACAGCCATGCCACAACCTCCTGTTTAATGACAAGCTGTACTTTGGCTCGCGTCCCAAGCCTTTTGTTTATGAAAGGGTTTGAGGCCTTGGAGCAGGGCGTTGTATTCCAACGAGTAACTCAGAGAATATTGCCGCTGGAAAACCCAACCGAAATGGCGGTGTGGCAGATTACTGATTGTGTGTTGTGTGATTAAAATAATTCATCGGCTGCTGTTTGAACAAGCAGCATTGGTGTGTCACCCAGGTCGGGTGGCACGGTTTAATGTGTTTTGTTTTGCAGATAAACTCCAAAAAGAGTTGGCAATGTGCAGGACCTTTAATAATTGGTCTTCCTTCAATTATTGACTGTAATAAGTAGATAACGTGAATCTATTTCCTTTAGTGGGGGTCTCATTACACAACAAGGGCGGTGGAAGAAGATTCAATTGTAACTTTCCAAAGGGAATTTGGGTAAATACTTGCAAAGGATCAATTTGCAAGGGGTACGTGTTTCGTGACTCACTGTTACTAAGCGGAGGATCGTCTTCAGGCAACTTGAGCCAGACTGGCTGAAATGCTTTTGATGTTGGATAGAGCAATGTGCAATTTTATTTGCAGCATGTTGGTCCCTGCAAGGTTATATTAGTTGGCAGGAATCACCCTTTCACACCTTCGCAGCATGCTGATCCTTTATTATACCTATATCTCCAGCTCATGTCAGGCTTGTTGTGTGCAATAACTGTTAGACTGAGTACTGTTTAACTCCAAGAGGTATAATCTTGGCTCTGCTTTATTAAGGCCCAAAGTGACTAATATACAAAATAGCTGGTCTTTTACACACGTGCGTGCAGCCCCAATGGCCTCCAACAGTGACGCCATCTAGTGGCTAGTGATCCCAAAAGTACATACATGACAAGGTTAGGGGGCAATAAGCAGCCGTGAGTGGTGAGCACGAATTAAGAGGCCATTGTCACATCGGCATCTAAAGTGAGCGTTCCGTGTTTAAGGGAAGAGAGGAAACTTCACCTTTGTTTGACAGCATGATATGAATGATACAACACAGAAGGGGGCCATTCAGCCCATCGTGCCTGGGCTGTGAAAGAGCTATCCACTTCCTCGTATCGCTGTCTACCCACATCCCCCTTCCACCCCCGCGCGCCCCACCCCCCCGAATCCTACCTCCTTCTATGTTCGCCCCTGAAAATAACTCTCCCGACTCTCTTACACA
>NW_027254391.1:270531-375531 GCF_044704955.1 Pristiophorus japonicus | reverse complement strand
GAGAGTTCGAAACACACAGCAGCTCGCGCTGAGGGAAAAGGGCGGGTACCTTCGGGATGCCAAACCTTCTCGTCACAACAAGCTGGGAGTGAAATTAATAAAACTTCAAAATCCAGCAGATTAAAGCAGGTAAATAAATGTAAGGATAACAAAACAGACTTTATCTTGTACCCCGCAATGCTTAACATTCTCTTGGCATGGCAATAAAGGCAGGAATACTTGAAATGATTCCACGTCAAAATTGTGGATTATATAAAAAGGTGAAGTAATCTAAAACAGTACAGAATACAAGTCTTTGACATTTTTAAAATGTTGGTGCATCTTCAGTATGCATCACCATCATAGGCAGTCCCTCGGAATCGAGGAAGACTTGCTCCCACTCTTACCACGAGTCCTTAGATGACTGAACAGTCCAATATGAGAGCCACAGTCCCTGTCACAGGTGGGACAGACAGTCGTTGAGGGAAGGGGAGGGTGGGACTGGTTTGCCGCACGCTCTTTCCGCTGCCTGCGCTTGGTTTCTGCACGCTCTCGGCGATGAGACTCGAGGTGCTCAGCACCCTCTCGGATGCACTTCCTCCACTTAGGGCGGTCTTTGGCCAGGGATTCCCAGGTGTCAGTGGGGATGTTGCACTTTATCAGGGAGGCTTTGAGGATGCCCTTGTAACGTTTCCTCTGCCCACCTGGGGCTCGTTTACCATGAAGGAGTTCCGAGTAGAGCGCTTGCTTTGGGAGTCTTGTGTCTTGTATGCGAACAATGTGGCCCGCCCAGCGGAGCTGATCGAGTGTGGTCAGTGCTTCAGTGCTGGGGATGTTGGCCTGGTCGAGGACACTAACGTTCGTGCGTCTGTCCTCCCAGGGGATTTGCAGGATCTTGCGGAGACAGCGTTGGTGATATTTCTCCAGCAACTTGAGGTGTCTACTGTACATGGTCCACATCTCTGAGCCATACAGGAGGGCGGGTATTACTACAGCTCTATAGACCATGAGCTTGGTGACAGTTTTGAGGGCCTGGTCTTCAAACACTCTTTTTCTCAGGCGGCCGAAGGCTGCACTGGCGCACTGGAGGTGGTGTTGGATCTCGTCGTCGATGCCTGCTCTTGTTGATAGGAGGCTCCCAAGATATGGGAAGTGGTCCACGGTGTCCAGGACCGCGCCGTGGATCTTGATGACTGGGAGACAGTGCTGTGCGGCGAGGACAGGCTGGTGGAGGACCTTTGTCTTACGGATGTTTAGCGGAAGACCCATGCTTTCGTACGCCTCAGTAAATACGTCAACAACGTCCTGCCGTTTAGCCTCTGTGTGTGCACAGACGCAGGCGTCGTCCGCGTACTGTAGCTCGACGACAGAGGTTGGGGTGTTCTTGGACCTGGTCCGGAGACAGCGAAGGTTGAACAGCTTCCCACTGGTTCTGATACGTCCTTACTACACAGTATAAATGCACACGAGGCCCATGCTTGAGAGAAGGTCAGTCTGTGACCTGTCCTTTATTCCTTAGCACTCAAGTGATGAAGGTGGGTGGAGCTTCCCCTTTTATACCTGAAGGCCCAGGTTAGGAGTGTCTCCCACCTGGTGGTCATTGTTCTCACGGTGTACAACTTAGGTCAGTTTATACATGAGTTACATGAGTTGAATACATGACATCACCTCCCCCCCCCCCCCAAAGTCTTATTGAGATCACAGGTTGAGTCTCTCTGGTGGTTTACGCTCCCTTGTAGAGCGCCTGAGTTGGGGCTCCGGTTGTTGGGCGCTGGCCTGAGTCTCTGCTGTTTGTGGTGCCTCAGGCCTGTCCGGACTGCCCACAGTGACTGGGCTCTCCTTCCTTTGGTTCCTGTGTTCGGTCACCTGTGGTGGAGTGAACTCTATATCGTGTTCTTCCTCTGCTTCTTCTATGGGGTGCTGAACCTCCTTTTTGTTTGATCCACATGTTTGCGGCAGATTTGTCCATGGGTAAGTTTAACTACCAGAATCCTATTCCCCTCTTTGGCAATCACAGTGCCTGCGAGCCCTGCAGCGTAGTTGAGAACAAAAACAGGATCATTTACATCAATACATCGCGCCCTCGCATTCCTGTCATGGTAGTCACATTGTGACTGACGCCTGCTCTCGACAATTTCTTTCATGGTGGGGTGTATAAGGGATAACCGGGTTTTGAGCGTCCTTTTCATTAGCAGCTCTGAGGGTGGAACCCCTGTGAGTGTGGTCGGGATCTATTGGCCAACAGGAGGCGTGATAAGCGTCTTTGTAGGGAACCCCCTTGGATTCTGAGCATCCCCTGTTTGATTATCTGCACTGCTCGTTCTGCCTGGCCGTTTGAGGCCGGCTTGAACGGTGCCGTTCGAACATGGTTAATTCCATTGCCTGCTATGAAGTCCTGGAATTCAGTGCTTGTGAAGCACGGGCCATTGTCGCTGACCAAGATGTCCGGTAGACCGTGGGCGGCGAACATTGCCCGTAGACTTTCTACCGTGGCAGAGGATGTGCTTGAATTTAAAATGTCACACTCGATCCATTTGGAGTAGGCGTCTACTACAACCAAAAACATTTTTCCCATGAAAGGACCTGCGTAGTCCACATGGATTCATGACCAAGGCTTGACGGGCCAGGACCAGGGGCTAAGGGGGGCTTCCCTGGGCGCATTGCCCAGCTGGGCACACGTGTTGCACCTGCGAACACAAAGTTCCAGATCTGCGTCTATCCCTGGCCACCAAACGTGTGACCTGGCAATTGCCTTCATCGTGACAATGCCCGGGTGCCCATTGTGGAGTTCTCTGATGAACACCTTTCTGCCCATCTGGGGCATGACTACGTGGTTTCCCCACAGTAGACAATCGGCCTGAATCGAGAGTTCATCCTTGCACCTGTGAAATGGTTTAAATTTCTCAGGGCATGCCCTGTACGTGGCTGCCCAGTCCCCATTCAGGACACATTTCTTGACTAGAGACAATAGCGGGTCTCTATTTGTCCAGACTTTAATCTGACGGGCTGTCACGGGTGAGCCTTCGCTTCCGAAAGCTTCAACAGCCATGACCATCTCAGCAGCATGCTCGGTAGCCCCCTCAGTGGTGGCTAGTGGGAGCCTGCTGAGTGCATCGGCGCAGTTTTCGGTGACCGGTCTGTGCCGAATTGTGTAGTCATAGGCGGCTAATGTGAGTGCCCACCTCTGTATGCGGGCCGATGCGTTTGCATTTATGGCCTTGTTGTCGGCCAAAAGGGACGTTAGGGGTTTGTGATCTGTCTCCAGCTCGAATTTCCTGCCAAACAGGTACTGGTGCATTTTCTTTACCGCATATACACATGCGAGCGCCTCCTTTTCTACCATCCCGTAGCCCCTTTCTGCCTGGGACAGACTTCTGGAGGCATAAGCTACCGGCTGTAACTGACCCTTGGCATTAACATGCTGCAACACACACCCGACCCCATAGGACGACGCATCACACGTTAAAACTAGTTTCTTACATGGGTCATATAGCGTTAACAGATTGTTGGAACATAACAAATTGCGTGCTCTATTAAAAGCCCTTTCCTGGCTGTCCTCCCCCAGACCCATTCGTGACCTTTGCGTAGGAGCACGTGTAGCGGCTATAACAATGTGCTCAATTTGGGAAGAAAGTTACCAAAATAGTTCAGGAGCCCCAGGAACGAACGCAGCTCCGTCGTGTTACAGGGTCTGGGTGCTCTCTGGATCACTTCCTTCTTGGACGCAGTAGGGCTGATCCCGTCTGCTGCTACCCTCATCCCCAGGAATTCTACCTCTGGAGCTAGGAAGACGCACTTCGCCTTTTTCAGTCGCAGCCAGGTTCTGTAGTTTAGTTCCACTCCAGCGCGGAGCTTGTTGACTGTGAGGTGGAGCATGGCAGTGAGGAAGATTGAGAAGAGGGTTGGGGTGATGACGCAGCCCAGTTTGACCCCGGTCCGGACGTGGATTGAGTCTGTGATGGATCCATTGGTAAGGATCACGGCCTGCATGTCATCGTGGAACAGGCAGAGGATTGTGCCGAACTTTCGGGGGCATCCGAAACGGAGGAGGACGCTCCATAGACCCTCACGGTTGACAGCGTCAAAGGCCTTTGTAAGATCGATGAAGGCCATGTATAAGGGCTGGCGCTGTTCCCTGCATTTTTCCTGTATGCACAGCACTTGAGCCTATACGACACAGAGCAGCGCCCTAAACTCTTCTGGCCTCGAGATCATGTGGCGCCCTGTTTGGGGCGTTAAGTTTCCAGGGAGCGCGAGAGTATGGGCAGGCGGGAAAGGTTGGCTGCGGCTGAGAAGTTCCGCGTTAGCGCTCCCGGAGGGAAGTGGAGCTAAATCAAGTGTTCCCACTTCCCTCAGAGGGCGAAAGGGGGTGAGGGGGGGCGGGGGTATCGGCAGAGCGCCGGGCAGTGTCCGGGGCAGCACTGCCGTCTGTACCCGCTCCTTCCCTCGGTAAAATGCAGGGCCGGTGCTGGGGGCAACGAGTTTTCCTGCTGTCTGTGTCGGAGAGAGAGCAGGGCCAAGCAATCACACGGAGACTGCAGAGATATAGCCATCCTGCCCTACCCAATCCCCACTGCCTCTAAGCGTCAGCCCGGGTGACCCCCGCCTCCTGTAGCTACCGCTGCAGGGGGCGGGACCAATATCACACCCGGGGCGGTAACGGGGCGCCGCGCAGCATGTGATGTCACGGGGCATTAGAGAGCGAGGCATAGAAACATAGAAATATAGAAAACAGGAGTAGGCCATTCGCTGCCTCAGAGAGCTGTGGAACCTGGGACATTGAATATATTTAAGACAGAAATAGACAGTTTCTTAACCGATAAGGGAATAAGGGGTTATGGGGAAGTGGAGCTGAGTCCATGATCAGATCAGCCATGGTCTTATTAAATGGTGGAGCAGGCTCGAGGGGCCGAATGGCTGGCTCCTGCTCCTATTTCTTATGTTCTTATTAGAATTCCACAGGTTCACCAGCCTCTGAGTGAAAACATTTCTCCTCATCTCGGTCCTAAATTCCCTACCCCGTATCCTGAGACTGTGAGCCCGTGTTCTAGGCGGTAAGTGTTAGCGATAGGGGAAACCCGCCAGGGAGGTTCGGGGGGGTCCCTCGGTGGTTTCCCCGCGCACGGTCAGTAATGGCGTAGCATCCCGTTACCGGACCCCCACAGACGGGAGACCCAAACCAGGCCCACTCGTGCCCCTTTGTCTTTGTCCAGCTGTATCAATGACAGCTGGTAGTGACTCCAAACAGGTCGGTGATACATTATCTCCGCTCCTATTGCTGCCCGCTGTCAGTGGCTGGGGTGCCCAGTAGATCATCAGCGCCCCCAGTGGCTCCCTCTGTCTGAGGCTGGTTCCCATGGCTCGGGAGCTGTGTGTAGGGACACGAGAGTGTGTGGCCTCACTGCCCGGTGTGCCTCCCCCGGCCTCTCTGCACAGGAGCCTGCTGTTTGTTTATTCCGTCGTGCTTTCTCCCCAATATTCCCATTATCAATGTTTCAAGGACACCTTCAAAGCCTCCCTGAAAAAGTTCAGCATCCCTGTCATGTATCCTACATGGTTACTGTTGGTACTATCACAAGGTGTGCCACCAGAGGGCACCACAGTGGGAGACTTGTAGGTTACCTGTACAGGTGTGCCTGGCCCAGTATAAAAGGCAGACCACCAGGTGTGAACCTCACTCTGGAGTTACAAATAAAGGACTAAGGTCACAACAGTTCGAGTACAACACATTGCCTTGTGGAGTCATTATCAGAGCATCCAAGGACACTACAATTGGCGACGAGATTACGGACTTTCACGTGAAAATGGCTACCCTTGGTACATTGCAGCAGTTCGCCGATGGTGATAATTGGGACACCTTTGTGGAGAGGCTCGAACATTTCTTCACAGCAAACGACCTGGCAGGAGATGACCCGGCCACACGGGTCGATAAGCCCAGAGCTATCCCGCTAACCAGTTGTGGGCCCACGGTCTATGGCCTCATCAGGGACTTGCTGGCACCAGTGAAGACAACAACCAAGACGTACAAGGAGCTTGTAACCCTGATCCATGAGCAACTCAAGCCCAAGGAGAGCATCCTCACAGCCAGACACCGGTTCTATACCCACCGACAGCCCGAAGGTCAGGAAGTCGCGAAATACGCCGCAGACCTCAGGAGGCTGGCGGCAACGTGCGAGTTCAGTAACCACCTCACCGAAGCGCTGCGGGACATTTTTGTCATTGGAACCGGCCATGAGGACCTTCTTCATAAGCTACTGTCTGCGGATACCACAGTCACCCTGCAGAAGGCCATCTCTGTGAGCCAGGCATTCATGACCTCGACCTGTGGCTCTAGGCAGGTGACTCACCCTCAGGACTCAAACCCGGCAGGTGCTGTGCACAGAGTGGCATCGTTCAGGAGCTGGACTGTAGAACGCGAACCCTCTCAGGGAAGAGAGAACAGGCCCCCCGAGTCCTTTAACTCAGCGTCCGCCGAGGGGGGCTAACCGAGTAGCTCCATGCTGGTGTTGTGGAGGGAATCACAGGGCTCACTAGTGCCGTTTTAAAGACTATGTGTGCAAAGGTTGCAGCACAAAGGGCCACCTCCAGCGAATGTGTAAGAGAGATATGACTCACTGTGTCGATGAAGAGTCTGCAGATGGCCATGGATCTAGTGTGGATTATGAAACGATGGGCAGAGAGGCAGCCCAGCCCCACGACGAGGTATACAGCATGTTTACCTGTACCACCCAGTGTTCCCGCTGAAGATGGAAGTCGAGACAGATGGTGTTCTGGTCTTCATGGAAGTGGACACGGGGGCGAGCCAGTCAGTAATGAGCCAGGAAGCCTTTGCGAGGCTATGGGACAATCAAGTTGAACGACACAAGTTGGTCCCGGTTCAGGCAAAGCTGCACACCTACTTATCCCAGAGGTAGTGCGAATGTAAAGGTACTCCACGATGGCACGGTGCACAAGTTACCTCTGTGGATTGTTGCAGGTGATGGACCAACGCTGCTCGGCAGAAGGTGGATGGAGAAGATCCATTGGAGCTGGGAAGACTTCACCCCTCCAGCGATCGAAATCCCCCGCGCTCAGAGGCGAAGCAAGCCCCCACCTGAGGTTGGATCCGGTACCAGAGAGCAGACCAGCACAGCACCCGAGGCACAGACCGCTCAGCACAACTGCGTGGAGATGATCCAGGGGAGACAACCCAAACACACCTTCCAGGCTCCAGTGGCAGGGCTCCGGAGGAAGAAAATCGGATCCAGAGGCGACTTCCCAGCTTCGGTGGCAGAACCCGGGGAGAAGAGGATCACCGCAGTCGACATTGTGGATGGAGGAAAGATGGCGGCCAGACCATGAGGTGCAGCGCTGATGGAGCAACATGTGGCACCAGACAGAGAAGAGGATTGGGGTAAAGGTAGCAAAGGGTCTCTTAAAGGAGGCCGGCAACCCACGGCAATTAAAGGGACAGTTCCACATTCTCAAGCAATGTAATAGCAACTGTGAGTTAGAGAGAAAATGTGTAACTGATGATCAGAGTTGTGTACATGCAATAAGCAAGGAAAAGTCGTCCGATTGCGATCATGTAAAATGTGTAATTGATGATCAGAGTTGTGTACATGCAACAAGCAAGGAAAAGTTGTGCGATCGCGATCGGAGCTACAGGGTATTCGCAATAAGTAATGAAACGCTGTGCGATGTAGGATTTCAACTGCACACAGCCCATGCAGTAGGCAAACACCCATCGGGAGCACACAGGTCCAGCGAGCTATCCAACACAATAGCCTGCGTCCCTGGGACCAGAGTTATGCACCATGGAGTGTGGCCACAAGCAGCCAATACACACTAGATGCAGAGCAAGCGATCTCAGGAGAGCACCAGTATCGATACCCTGCCCCTGATCGGCTCCACCTCTCAGGCACCCAATGGCACCAACCGCCAAGAGCCATACCTGGGAACAAAGGGCCACCTGCAATAGTCCTCCCAAAGGGGACCGGAACCAGCCAAGATCCCAAACCAAACAACACCCAGGCTAGTGAGTCAGCAGCTCCCTGTGCACTGCTAGACGACAGCTCCTCGGAGCAACAGTGACCTAGAGTGCAAAGAAAGGACAGGGAGGTCACAGGCATCTGTGAACCTGCCCGACGCTAAGAGCAATGGCAACAGCCCCAAGAGCAGGCAATTTGAGCCAACCGTGTACCCACTGCCAGCACTGGGCACCACGCCACCACCAGACTACCTGGACACCATCCAGCAGTTCTGGAACTAGCTTGTTGTTACGCACCGGTTACTGATCCCCAGTACGTATCGATAATGTATCTCACCAGTCTAACATACTGGTCTCACAACTGAACCACAAATGTAATGCAAACTTGTTTTTCTGGACTTGAATGTAAATGAATACAATGAGCCTCCGGCGTAATCTAAATGTGGCAGGGGAGAAGGGGAGAATGGAGTGGTCAGGGACACACACAAACACCAACCACCAGCACTCTACTGCCAATGAAACACTCACCCAAGATTGAAACGACCCGCCGCGGGTCAATCAGATAGAGCTAAGCCCAGAGCACAGTCAATGCATGAAGGCGATTTGCACTAAAGGCCTGGGGGGAGAGTGATGTCATGTATCCTACATGGCTACTATTGGTACTATCACAAGGTGTGCCACTAGAGAGCACCGCAGTGGGAGACACGTAGGTTACCTGTACAGGTGTGCCTGGCCTAGTATAAAAGGCAGGCCACCAGGTGTGATCCTCACTCTGGAGTTATCAATAAAGGACTAAGGTCACTACAGTTCAAGTACAACACACTGCCTTGTCGAGTCATTATCAGAGCATCTAAAGACATAACATTCCCCACCAACACCTGGGAGTCCCTGGCCAAAGACCAGTCCGCCCAAAGTGGAGGCAGTGAATCCGGGAGGGCGCTGAGCACCTCGAGTCTCGTCGCCGAGAGCGTGCAGAGACCAAGCGCAGGCAGCGGAAAGAGCGTGCGGCAAACCAGTTCCACCCTCCCTTTCCCCCAACCACTGTCTGTCCCACCTGTGACAGGGACTGTGGCTCTCATATTGGACTGTGCAGCCACCTGAGAACTCGTGTTAAGAGTGGGAGCAGGTCTTCCTCGACTCCGAGGGACGGCCTATTTTGATATTCCCATTGACTCTGGCAGTTCAGACAAGTGTGCTTGTAATTTACCTTGGATTTGTAGCTGTTCAAATCAAAACAGAGAGGTTCTCAAAGTCTCTCTGTCGGTCATCCACCAACTAAAGTTACAGCTTCCCCGCCCCCCCCCGATTATCCCATTCTCATCGCCATTGTTATATCTTCAGTACAACTCACAAACACCTACACACAGCCTTAAGATGGCAGAAGACTCCGGAACTCTAGTCAGGTGACCTGTTCCCTCTATTTATGCACGGCACTGGCTGCAGTGCCGCAGTAGTCCACAGGTGGCGCTGTATATATTACAATCGTGCTCTCACTTCCTCAGTGAGTTTTCTGAAGGGGAGCACACGGAGGGCATCAGGGTCGGGGTGCAGAGGGGAGGGGGTGGGGCGGCACAGTTCCCCAGGTGGGGCTGCAGGATATTGGAGGAGTATTTGCCCCCCTTTTGAAATGATTAATTCTCGGCCTGCGACAACCTCTCACCCTCCCAGTGCCCTGAGAAGGTGGTGAATTGAAGCCTTCTATCTTGAACCGCTGAGTGACTGAGGCAGCCACGTTGGTGTGGGACTGGAGTCACGTGTAGGCCCAGACTGGGTAAGGACGGCAGAGGACTTTCCCCTATCCTAAACCTCCCCACCTCTCGCCTCCTCTAAGACACTGCTTCAATCTTCCTGACCAAGCTTTCGGCCAGCTGTCCTAATATGTGTCTTGGCGTCAAAGTTCGAGTGATTATTCTCCTGTGAAGCACCTTGGGGCGTTTTTACTATGTTCAGGTCGCTGTACAAATGCACGTTGCCGTTGGTTACGTCCCTGATGGACAGTAATAACAGCCGGGGATTCACGACCACCCGACAGTTCCTATTGATACCACTTTATTTCCGTTCCAGAATTCAAATTCCCCAGCTAGCCTGGGTGGGATTTGAACCCATGTACTTGCAGGATTACTGGCCCCAGTAGTGTAACTGTTGCACTCCTGTCCACCGACACCTACTTCCACACATACAGCACGCCCCATCTCTGTTATATATGTGGACTTGTATTTACTCTGTACAGCCACCAGAGGGCTCATCCCCTGGAGTCCCAAGGGATCCCATAATCCCTTGGGAGCACTGGTATTTAAGGAGGCTTCACAGATTGGAGACCGGCAATAAAAGACTACGGTCACACTTTACTTTGAGCTCACAGTGTTCAGTCTGACGCTTTCTCCATACACAACAACTGGCGACGAGATACAGATAGCGAACCCAAAGATGCAGAGAACAGTGGGCATCCTGGAGAAATTTTCGGAGGGAGATGATTGGGAAACTTTTGTGGAGCGACTCGACCAATACTTCATGGCCAACGAGCTAGATGGGGAAGAGAGCGCTACCAAACGATGAGCGATTCTCCTCACCGTCTGTGGGGCACCAACGTATGGCCTCATGAAGAATCTGCTCACTCCAGCAAAACCCACGGAGAAATCGTACGGCGATTTTGCACACTGGTCCGAGAGCATTTGAACCCGAAGGAAAGCGTTCTGATGGCGAGGTACCGGTTCTACACCTACAAAAGGTCTGAAGGCCAGGAAGTGGCGAGTTATGTCGCCGAGCTAAGATGCCTTGCAGGACATTGCGAATTTGAAGGACATTTGGAGAACATGCTCAGAGACTTTTTCATACTTGGCATTGGCCACGAAACCATACTTCGCAAACTTTTGACTGTAGAGACCCCAACCTTGAGTAAGGCCATAGCGATAGCCCAGGCGTTCATTGCCACCAGTGACAATACAAAGCAAATCTCTCAGCACACAAGTGCTGCTACAAGTACTGTGAACAAAGTGATGTTGTTTTTGAATCGTAACGTACAGGGCAGGTCACACATACCTACAGCTACACGTCCGCAGATGTCTCAGAGTCCACCATCAAGGGTGATGAATGCAAGGCCATTAACACCTTGTTGGCGCTGCGAGGGTGATCATCATTTCCATTCATGCCGATTCAAAGGATACGTTTGCAAGGACTGTGGAACAATGGGACACCTTCAACGAGTGTGCAGGTGAGCTGCAAAGCCTGTTAAACCTGCGAACCACCATGTTGCAGAAGAGGATAGATCCATGGAGGATCACGATGAACCAGAGCCTCAGATCGAGGAGGCAGAGGTACATGGGGTGCACACATTCACCACGAATTGTCCTTCAATAATGCTGAATGTTGAACTAAATGGACTCCCGGTGTCAATGGAGCGGGACATGGGCGTGAGCCAGTCCATCATGGGCAAAAAGACTTTCGAAAGGTTGTGGTGCAACAAGGTCTCAACTCCAGTCTTAACTCCAGTTCGCACGAAACGAAGAACTTACACAAAGGAACTGATTCCTGTAATCGGCAGTGCTACCGCAAAGGTCTCCTACGATGGAGCGGTGCACAAGCTACCACTCTGGGTGGTACCGGGCGATGGTCCCACGCTGCTCGGCAGGAGCTGGCTGGGAAAGATACGCTGGAACTGGGACGACGTCTGAGCGCTATTGCCCGCTGATGACACTTCGTGGCCCAGGTCTTAAACAAATTTCCTTCGCTGTTCGGACCAGGCATCGGGAAATTCCAAGGAGCAAAAGTGCAGATCCACCTAATTCCGGGGGCGCGACCCATCCATCTCAAGGCGAGACCAGTATCGTACATGATAAGAGAAAGGGTAGCGATCGAGCTAGACTGGCTGCAAAGAGAGGACATCATCTCACCAATCGAGTTCAGCGAGTGGGCCAGTCCTATTGTCCCAGTCCTCAAGGGAGACGGCACCGTCAGAATCTGTGGTGATTACAAAATATCAATCGTTTCTCCCTGCAGGACCAATACCCACTACCAAAGGCCGACGACCTCTTTGCAACATTGGCAGGAGGAAAGACGTTCACGAAGCTGGATCTGACTTCAGCCTACATGATGCAGGAACTGGAGGAATTATCGAAGGCCCTCACCTGCATCAACACGCACAAAGGTCTTTTTGTTTACAACAGATGCCCATTTGGAATCCGATCAGCGGCAGTGATATTCCAGAGAAACATGGAAAGTTTATAGAATTCGGTCCCGCACACCATGGTCTTCCAGGACGACATCTTGGTCACAGGTCGGAACATAGCCGAGCATCTGCAGAACCTGGAGGAGGTTCTTAGTCGACTCAACCACATGGGGCTCAGGTTAAAACGCTCAAAGTGCATTTTCCTGGTGCCTGAAGTGGAGTTCTTGGGAAGGAGGATTGCGGCGGACGGCATCAAGCCAACCAACGTGAAGACGGAGGCAATCGAGAACGCACCGAGGCCACAGAACGTAACAGAGCTGCGGTCATTTCTGGGACTCTTGAACTACTTTGGTAACTTCTTACCGGGTCTCAGCACATTTTTAGAACCACTACACGTCTTAGTACGAAAAGGGGGCGAATGGGTTTGGGGCAAAAGCCAAGAAAATGCCTTTGTAAAAGCGTGAAAATTATTATGCTCAAACAAATTGCTTGTGTTGTATGATCCATGTAAGTGTTTGGTACTAGCATGTGATGTGTCGTCATATGGCGTCGGGTGTGTATTGCAACAAGATAATGATTTTGGGAAACTGCAACCAGTTGCTTATGCATCCAGGAGTCTGTCTAAGGCTGAGAGAGCCTACAGCAGGATTGAGAAAGAAGCGTTAGCGTGTGTTTATGGGGTAAAGAAAATGCATCAGTACCTGCTTGGGCTAAAATTCGAATTGGAAACTGACCATAAGCCACTTATATCCCTGTTTTCCGAGAGTAAAGGGATAAATACCAACGCATCGGCCCGCATCCAGAGATGGACACTCACGTTGTCCGCATACAACTACGCCAGCCGCCACAGGCCAGGCACAGAAAACTGTGCCGATGCTCTCAGTAGGCTGCCATTGCCCACCATGGGGGTGGAAATGGCGCAGCCCGCAGATCTAGCCGTGGTTATGGAAGCATTTGAGAGTGAGCAATCACCCGTCACTGCCCGGCAGATCAAAACCTGGACAAGCCAGGGCCCCTTATTATCTCTAGTCAAAAACTGTGTGCTTCACGGGAGCTGGTCCAGTGTCCCAATGGAAATGCAGGAAGAGATAAAGCCGTTCCAGTGGCGCAAAGATGAAATGTCTATACAGGCAGACTGCCTTCTGTGGGGCAATCGAGTAGTGGTCCCCAAGAAGGGCAGAGACACCTTCATCAATGACCTCCATAATACCCACCCAGGCATCGTAATGATGAAAGTGATAGCCAGATCCCATGTGTGGTGGCCCGGTATCGATGGGGACTTAGAGTCCTGCGTTCACAGATGTAAAGTAAATGAGTTGACGGCACAAATCATTACAAATGGGTATGATTTGGTGGCCATTACAGAAACATGGTTGCAAGGTGGCCAAGACTGGCAATTAAACATACAGGGGTATCTGACGATTCAGAAAGATAGGCAAGAAGGGAAAGGAGGTGGAGTAGCTCTGTTAATAAAGGAAGATATCAGGGCAGTTGTGAGAGACGATATTGGCTCCAATGAACAAAATGTTGAATCATTGTGGGTGGAGATTAGTGATAGTAAGGGAAAAAAGTCACTGGTGGGCGTAGTTTATAGGCCCCCAAATAATAACTTCACGGTGGGGCGGGCAATAATCAAGGGAATAATGGAGGCATGTGAAAAAGGAACGGCAGTAGTCATGGGGGATTTTAACCTACATATCGATTGGTCAAATCAAATCGCACGGGGTAGCCTGGAGGAGGAATTCATAGAATGCATACGGGATTGTTTCTTAGAACAGTATGTAACAGAACCTACAAGGGAGCAAGCCATCTTAGATCTGGTCCTGTGTAATGAGACAGGAAAAATAAACGATCTCCTCGTAAAAGATCCTCTCGGAATGAGTGATTACAATATGGTTGAATTTGTAATACAGACTGAGGATGAGGAAGTTGTGTCAGAAACGAGCGTACTATGCTTAAACAAAGGGGACTACAGTGGGATGAGGGCAGAGTTGGCTAAAGTAGACTGGAAACAAGGATTAAACGGTGGCACAATTGAGGAACAGTGGAGGACTTTTAAGGAGCTCTTTCATAGTGCGCAACAAAAATATATTCCAGTGAAAAAGAAGGGCGGCAAGAGAAGGGATAACCAGCCGTGGATAACCAAGGAAATAAAGGAAAGTATCAAATCAAAGACCAATGCATATATGGTGGCCAAGGTTAGTGGGAAACTAGAGGATTGGGAAAATTTTAAGCAACAGCAAAGAATGACTAAAAAAGCAATAAAGAAAGGAAAGATAGATTACGAAGGTAAACTTGCACAAAACATAAAAACAAATAGTAAAAGCTTTTACAGATATATAAAACGGAAAAGAGTAACTAAAGTAAATGTTGGTCCCTTAGAAGATGAGAAGGGGGATTTAATAATGGGAAATGTGGAAATGGCTGAGACCGTAAACAATTATTTTGCTTCCATCTTCACAGTGGAAGACACAAAAACCATGCCAAAATTTGCAGGCCACAGGAATGTGGGAAGGGAGGACCTTGAGACAATCACTATCACTAGGGGGGTAGTGCTGGACAGGCTAATGGGACTGAAGGTAGACAAGTCCCCTGGTCCTGATGAAATGCATCCCAGGGTATTAAAAAAGATGGCGGAAGTTATAGCAGATGCATTTGTTATAATCTACCAAAATTCTCTGGACTCTGGGGAGGTACCAGCGGATTGGAAAGCAGCTAATGTAACGCCTCTGTTTAAAAAAGGGGGCAGGCAAAAGGCAGGTAACTATAGGCCGGTTAGTTTAACATCTGTAGTGGGGAAAATGCTTGAAACTATCATTAAGGAAGAAATAGCGGGACATCTAGATAGGAATAGTGCAATCAAGCAGACGCAACATGGATTCATGAAGGGGAAATCATGTTTAACTAACTTACTGGAATTCTTTGAGGATATAACGAGCATGGTGGATAGAGGTGTACCGATGGATGTGGTGTATTTAGATTTCCAAAAAGCATTCGATAAGGTGCCACACAAAAGGTTACTGCAGAAGATAAAGGTACGCGGAGTCAGAGGAAATGTATTAGCATGGATAGAGAATTGGCTGGCGAACAGAAAGCAGAGAGTCGGGATAAATGGGTCCTTTTCCGGTTGGAAATCGGTGGTTAGTGGTGTGCCACAGGGATCAGTGCTGGGACCACAACTGTTTACAATATACATAGATGACCTAGAAGAGGGGACAGAGTGTAGTGCAACAAAATTTGCAGATGACACTAAGATTAGTGGGAAAACGGGTTGTGTAGAGGACACAGAGAGGCTTCAAGGAGATTTAGATAGGTTAAGCGAATGGGCTAAGGTTTAGCAGATGGAATACAATGTCAGAAAGTGTGAGGTCATCCACCTTGGGAAAAAAAACAGTAAAAGGGAATATTATTTGAATGGGGAGAAATTACAACATGCTGCGGTGCAGAGGGACCTGGGGGTCCTTGTGCATGAAACTCTTTTGGAGAAGTTAGTTTGCAGGTGCAGCAGGTAATCAGGAAGGCGAATGGAATGTTGGCCTTCATTGCGAGAGGGATGGAGTACAAAAGCAGGGAGGTGTTGCTGCAACTGTATAAGGTATTGGTGAGGCCGCACCTGGAGTACTGCGTGCAGTTTTGGTCACCTTACTTAAGGAAGGATATACTAGCTTTGGAGGGGGCACTGAGACGATTCACTAGGCTGATTCCGGAGATGAGGGGGTTAACTTATGATGATAGATTGAGTAGACTGGGTCTTTACTCGTTGGAGTTCAGAAGGATGAGGGGTGATCTTATAGAAACATTTAAAATAATGAAAGGGATAGACAAGATAGAGGCAGAGAGGTTGTTTCCACTGGTCGGGGAGACTAGAACTAGGGGCCACAGCCTCAAAATACGGGGGAGCCAATTTAAAACCGAGTTGAGAAGGAATTTCTTCTCCCAGAGGGTTGTGAATCTGTGGAATTCTCTGCCCAAGGAAGCAGTTGAGGCTAGCTCATTGAATGTATTCAAATCACAGATAGATAGATTTTTAACCAATAAGGGAATTAAGGGTTACGGGGAGCGGGCGGGTAAGTGGAGCTGAGTCCACGGCCAGATCAGCCATGATCTTGTTGAATGGCGGAGCAGGCTCGAGGAGCTAGATGGCCTGCTCCTGTTCCTAATTCTTATGTTCTTATGAACTGCTCATGAAAAGAGCACTTAAGACAAGGCTCTCATTAGTTCACCCTGATCTACATGAACAGGTGGAGAGCAGGCGGCTTCAACAAAGTGCATACCATGATAGCGCATTGAAATCAATGATCCTGTATTTGTATTGAATTATGGATAAGGTCCCAAGTGGCTTCCCGGCATTGTCGTGGCCAAAGAGGGGAGCAGGATGTTTTGGGTCAAACTTTCAAATGGATTCATTCACCAGAAACACTTGGACCAAATCAAACTCAGATTCACGGACCACCCTGAGCAACCCACCTTGGACCCTACCTTTTTTGATCCCCCAACGTACACACCAGTGGCAACCGGCACCACGGTTGACCACGAAGCAGAGCCCATCATCCACAGCAGCCCAGCAGGGCCCAACACACCAGGCAGCCCAGCAAGGCCAGCTGCACAGCAGCCCAGCGAGGACCCAACACCAGCTTTCACACCGAGACCATCAACCAGGGCAAGAAGGGCCCCAGATCGACTCACATTGCAAATAGTTATACTATGGACTTTTGGGGGGGGGGGGGGGGGAATGTTGTTATATATGTGGACTTGTATTTACTCTGTATAGCCACCAGAGGGCTCATCCCCAGGAGTCCCAAGGGATCCCATAATACCTTGGGAGCATAGGTATTTAAGGAGGCTTCACAGGTTGAAGAGGCACTCTGGAGACCTGCAATAAAAGACTACGGTCACACTTTACTTTGAGCTCACAGTGTTCAGTCTGACTCTTTCTCCATACACAACAATCTCCTTTCCACCTTATAGCAGGGGGTGGAGGGAATTGTAGGACCAAGAGTCGGAGCATTGATTGGCAAGTCTATATCCAGCGAGTATCCCAACAAATAGATGGGGAGGTGATGTCATCGACACGGCTGGAAAAAGAAGAGAGAGATTAGGGAAGAAAAAAAAAACACGTCTTTTCTGTGCTAATTCTGTTTGAGGCCTCAGAGGGTGTGGCGAGCAGCCAAAAAGTCGGGGGGCGGGGGAGAGCGGGGTGGGGTCTGCTGGGAAACCAAACCAAACAGGAAGCCAAGTCAAAACCAGCCTCCAGTGCCAAGAGCTGACAGCTCAGTGCTTCAGAGGCTGGAGCAAGGCCAGCTGTCCCTCGGCTCAGAGCCGTGACTGGTCTGTGCCCTCCCCACGCATAACCCCCTACCTCCCCCCCTGGCCAATCAGCAACGCTCTCCCACCCCCTCCCCGGCCAATCGGCAACGCTCTCCCACCCCTGGCCAATCGGCAACGCTCTCCCACCCCCGCCCCACCCCCTCCCGCGCCACCTCCCCGCCCCCCAACCCTCCCCCCCGGCCAATCGGCAACTCTATCCCACCCCCTCCCCCCCCCCTTGCGTCCCCTCTACATCCCCAACCCCCTCCCCTCACCCCTACCCCCGGCCAATCAGCAACTCTCTCTCCTCCCCCCCTCCCCCCACCCGGCCAATCAGCAACTCTCTCTCCTGCCCCATTCCCCCCACCAGCCCCCCCCACACTCTCCCCCCTCCTAACCCCACCCTTGAAGCCGTTTGCTAAAGCAGGCAGGGGTTTCCGAAAGCGAGGGAAAGGGGCTCAGTTGGGTGAGGGGTGGGGGGCTGGGTAGGCTGGGGGGGGGGTGGGGAGGGAGGTGGGGGCCGGGTAGGCTGGGGGGTGGGTGGGGGGGCCGGGTAGGCTGGGGGGGGGTGGGGGGCCGGGTAGGCTGGGGGTGGGTGGGCCGGGTAGGCTGGGGGGTGGGTGGGGGGGCCGGGTAGGCTGGGGGGGGGGAGGTGGGGGGGGTGGGGGGCCGGGTAGGCTGGGGGGGTGGTGGGGGGCCGGGTAGGCTGGGGGGTGGGTGGGGGGGAGGTGGGGAGGGGGTGGGGGGCCGGGTAGGCTGGGGGGCCGGGTAGGCTGGGGGGGGGGAGGTGGGTGGGGGTGGGGGGCTGGGTAGGCTGGGGGGGAGGTGGGGGGAGGTGGGGGGCCGGGTAGGCTGGTGGGGGGGGTGGGGGGCCGGGTAGGCTGGGGGGGGGAGGTGGGTGGGGGTGGGGGGCCGGGTAGGCTGGGGGGGAGGTGGGGGGCCGGGTAGGCTGGTGGGGGGGAGGTGGGGGGGGTGGGGGGCCGGGTAGGCTGGTGGGGGGGAGGTGGGGGGCCGGGTAGGCTGGGGGGGGGGAGGTGGGTGGGGGTGGGGGGCCGGGTAGGCTGGGGGGGGGGGGGAGGTGGGGGGGGGTGGGGGGCCGGGTAGGCTGGGGGGGAGGTGGGGGGAGGTGGAGGGCCGGGTAGGCTGGTGGGGGGGAGGTGGGGGGGGTGGGGGGGAGGTGGGGGGCCGGGTAGGCTGGGGGGGGAGGTGGGGGGCCGGGTAGGCTGGGGGGGTGGTGGGGGGGAGGTGGGGGGCCGGGTAGGGTGGGGGGGGTGGGGGTCCGGGTAGGCTGGTGGGGGGGAGGTGGGGGGGAGGTGGGGGGCCGGGTAGGCTGGGGGGGGGGGTGGGAAGGTGGGGGGCCGGGTAGGCTGGGGGGGTGGTGGGGGGGAGGTGGAGGGCCGGGTAGGCTGGGGGGGGGGGTGGGGGGGAGATGTGGCAGGTGGGGGATGTGTGTGAGTGGTGCGGGGGCGGGGGGGTGGACCGGAGACGGGACGGAGGGTCTCGCGGGAATCCTTGCCATGTTGACTGGGCCTGTGCGGTAGACAGGCCTGTGTCCGTCCACAATGGCTCCAGGCAGCGGCAGGGCTCAATCTTACATAACCCGTTTTGTGGAAAGCCCGGCTTTCTCTCAGTCGCAGATCACGGCTGCAGAGTACATTTTGAACTGTTGCCAAGGTAGCTTCCTGTGTTGTCAGGCGACTGTGTGAGTGTGAGTGTGTGTGTGTGTGTGTGAGTTTAGCAGGCAAACAATTGCTTTAACCCTTTCTGGCCCAGCCGGCTTGTAATCTTTGTTCTCCAGCTTCCCTTTCAATGGGACTGGAGAATTTTGGCCATGAGGAAAGATTGGATAGGCTGGGTCTATTTTCTTTGGAACAGAGGAGGCTGAGGGGAGACCTGATTGAGGTGTATAAAGTTATGAGGGGCCTGGACAGAGTGGATAGGAAGGACCTGTTTCCCTTGGCAGAGGGGTCAACAACCAGGGAACATAGATTTAAAGTAATTGGGGGGAGGTTTAAGGGGATTTGAGGGGAAATGTCTTTACCCAGAGGGTGGTGGGGGTCTGGAGCTCACGGCCTGAAAGGGTGGTAGAGGCAGAAACCCTCACCACATTTAAAAAATACTTGGATGTGCCGTAACCTACAGGGACCAAGAGCTGGAAAGTGGGATTAGGCTGGATAGCTCTTGGTCGGCCGGCACGGACACAATGGGCCGAAATGGCCTCCTTCCGTGTGGTAAATTTCTCTGATTCTATGATTGACTGAATACTGGCCTTGGAGGCCCAGGTAAAGAAAGAAGCAACTTGCATTTGTAATAACGCCTTTCACCACCTCAGGACTGCCCCAAAGCGCTTTGCAGCCAACGAAGCACTTTGGCTTTGAAGCGTAGTCACGTCAAGCGTTCGGATAGGGGGCAGCCGATTGGCGCACAGCGAGATCCCACCAGCAGCAGTGAGATGACAAACGGACAATCGGTTTTAGTGATGCTGGCTGGTCGGTTGTGGTTGAGGGGGGAGGAGTGGGAAGGGTGGGTCTGAGAATCGGGCCTGTAGTTTAATAGCACAGCCCCCAGCCCACCCGGGAGTCCAGCCAGTGCCCACAACCCCCCCCCCCCCCAGCGGAGCCTTGTGGAACAAACTCCTCGGAAGCCGTCGACTCCTCTGTACACAGATACATAAACGGCAAATGATAGAGGAGAAAGGGGCTGGAGCCGGGAGGAACCCAGAAGGAAAGGGGAACGAGATTAGCAACTGAGGAATAAAAGGCAGGCACCTGGAGATGAATGTCGCTCCTGTACCGTGATGATCGTGAACAGGCGAGAAAATTCAGTTCCTGTGTAGTGCCTTAACCTCATTCCTTTATCATGCATCTTTGCTGACAGGTCATTTATTTGTGGAGTAATTGGGGCCGGCTGTTTGTCCATTGTCAGACTCCTGTCCAATGGCCAAAGTCTATCTCTTGTAATAATCACAAACAACAAAAGCCAGCCAGCAATCTGATTCACCATCTTGTGTCTCAGCATACATTTAATATTTCTTATTGAGAAGATATACCTATCTACAAGTTAGGGGTGTGATGGAATACTCTCCACTTGCAGCTGAATTGCTCAAGAAGCTCGACACCATCCAGGACAAAGCAGGCCGCTTGATCGGCTCCCCATCCACCACCTTCAACACTCACTCCCTCCACCACCGGCGCCCCGTGGCTGCAGTGTGCACCATCTACAAGATGCACTGCAGCAACTCGCCAAGGCTTCTTCAGCAGCACCTCCCAAACCCGCGACCTCTACCACCTAGAAGGACAAGGGCAGCAGGCGCATGGGAACACCATCATCTCCACATTCCCCTCCAAGTCACACACCATCCTGACTTGGGAATATATCGGCCGTTCCTTCATCGTCGCTGGGTCGCAATCCTGGACCCTAACAGCACTGTGGGAGCACCTTCACCACACGGACTGCAGCGGTTCAAGAAGGCGGCTCACCACCACCTCCTCACGGGGCAATTAGGGATGGGCAATAAATGCCGGCCCTGCCAGCAACGCCCACATCGCAGGAACAAATTTTTATAAAGTGGCATTGCAGGCTGACACAACACTTGCACTCACTTCCCATTAGAGGTCGCTGGAGAGCGATCTTGAGCAGGAACGCCATCAGAAGGAGTGTCACCTCCTTCAGCTGTGTCAACCATGGCTCAGAGGACAGCACTCTCACCTCTGAGTCAGAGGGTTGTGGGTTCAAGTCCCAATCCAGGGACTGGAGCATAGAAATCCAGGCTGACACTCCCAGTGCAGTGCTGAGGGTGCGCTGCACTGTCGGAGGGGCAGTGCTGAGGGAGTGCTGCACTGTCGGAGGGGCAGTGCTGAGGGAGCGCTGCACTGTCGGAGGGGCAGTGCTGAGGGAGCGCTGCACTGTTGGAGGGGCAGTGCTGAGGGAGTGCTGCACTGTCGGAGGGGCAGTACTGAGGGAGCGCTGCACTGTCGGAGGGGCAGTACTGAGGGAGTGCCGCACTGTCGGAGGGGCAGTACTGAGGGAGTGCCGCACTGTCGGAGGGGCAGTGCTGAGGGAGTGCTGCGCTGTTGGAGGGGCAGTGCTGAGGGAGCACCGCACTGTCGGGAGGGGCAGTACTGAGGGATCGCTGTACTGAGGGAGCGGCGCACTGTCGGAGGGGCAGTACTGAGGGATCGCTGTACTGAGGGAGCACTGCACTGTCGGAGGGGCAGTACTGAGGGAGCACCACACTGTCGGAGGGGCAGTACTGAGGGAGTGCTGCACTGTTAGAGGGGCAATACTGAGGGAGTGCCGCACTGTCGGAGGTGCCATACTGAGGGAGTGCCGCACTGTCGGAGGGGCAGTACTGAGGGAGTGCTGCACTGTCGGAGGGGCCATACTGAGGGAGTGCCGCACTGTCGGAGGTGTCATCTTTCAGATGAGACGTTAAACCGAGGCCCCTTCTGCTCTCTGAGGTGGAAGTAAAAGATCCCATGGCACTATTTCGAAGAAGAGCAGGGGATGAAACAGTGACAACATTCTAAAAGTGCTTCATTGGCTGTAAAGCGCTTTGAGACGTCCAGTGGTCGTGAAAGGCGCTATATAAATGCAAGTCTTTCTTTTGCCCTCTCCCTCCCTAACTCAGGCTCAGTATCCAACCTGGGCGGAGATTGGCAAGCTCCTCTTGCACGAGGGGTCGGGCCTGGAGCGCCCCTGCTCTGAGTTGCACACGCTTAGCGCCATTAGCCGAGCCTTCGCGGGAGGGGTGGGGGGGCACAAGGGGCTAGGTGTCCAGCACCAACACCACCCACCCAACCAAGCAATAAATGCTGGCCTGGCCAGCGGTGGCCTGACCCCACGATTGAGGAAAGCAGAAGCAAGCAGCCCATTGGGTGTAGGCCCCACCCGGCAACAGGTCGGTTCCATGACGATGAGCGTCAAGGTGGAAGGGTTGTTGGCCGTCACTCGCTCATAGTAACGTCACTCAACGGGTGAGCAAGTCAACCAAAACCAGGGCCACCAATCTGCTTCCGCTGCTCACTGCTCACGTGTCTTCTGCTTCGAGCAGGCCGTTCTGCTCCGTTGGAAAGCACTTTGTGAAAGCACTGAACCATCATAAACCTCCTGTCTGGTGACATTCCAGCCCTGCCTCGGGGGCCCAGTGTTGTTCCACCTCGCAGACCGGCAACACAGAAACACAGGAACAGGAGGAGGCCCATCAGTCCCTGGAGCCAGTGACACAGGAACAGGAGGAGACCCATTCAGCCCCTCGAGACTGTTACACAGGATCAGGAGGAGACCCATTCAGCCCCTCGAGACTGTTACACAGGATCAGGAGGAGGCCATTCAGCCCCTCGAGCAAGTTACACGGAATCAGGAGGAGGCCATTCAGCCCCTCGAGTCTGTTACACAGGATCAGAAGGAGGCCATTCAGCCCGTCGAGCCTGTTACACAGGAACAGGAGGAGGACCATACAGCGCCTCGAGCAAGTTACACGGAATCAGGAGGAGGCCATTCAGCCCCTCGAGCCTGTTATACAGGAACAGGAGGAGGACCATACAGCCCCTCGAGCCTGTTACACAGGAACAGGAGGAGGACCATACAGCCCCTCGAGCAAGTTACACGGAATCAGGAGGAGGCCATTCAGCCCCTCGAGCCTGTTATACAGGAACAGGAGGAGGACCATACAGCCCCTCGAGTCTGTTACACAGGAACAGGAGGAGGACCATACAGCCCCTCGAGTCTGTTATACAGGAACAGGAGGAGGCCATTCAGCCCCTCGAGCCTATTGCACAGGAACAGGAGGAGGCCCATTCAGCCCCTTGAGCCAGTTACACAGGAACAGGAGGAGGCCCATTCAGCCCCTCGAGCCTGTTACACATAAACAGGAGGAGACCCATTCAGCCCCTCGAGACTGTTATACAGGAACAGGAGGAGGCCATTCAGCCCATCAAGCCTGTTACACAGGAACAGGAGGTGGCCCATTCAGCCCCTCGAGCCAGTTACACAGGAACAGGAGCAGGCCATTCAGCCCCTCGAGACTGTTACACAGGAACAGGAGGAGGCCATTCAGTCCCTCGATCCTGTTACACAGGAACAGGAGGAGGCCCATTCAGCCCGTCGATCCTGTTACACAGGAACAGGAGGAGGCCCATTCAGCCCCTCGAGACTGTTATACAGGAACAGGAGGAGGCCATTCAGCCCTTCGAGCCTATTGCACAGGAACAGGAGATGGCCCATTCAGCCCCTCGAACCTGTTACACAGGAACAGGAGGAGGCCATTCAACCCCTGGAGCCAGTTACTCAGGAACAGGAGGAGGCCATTCAGCCCCTCGAGCCTGTTACACAGGAACATGAGAAAGCCCATTCAGCCCCTCGAGACTGTTACACAGGAACAGGAGGTGGCCCATTCAGCCCCTCGAGCCTGTTACACAGGAGCAGGAGAAAGCCCATTCAGCCCCTCGAGACTGTTATAATGGAACAGGGGGAGGCTCAATTTTGCCCCTCGAGCCTGTTACACAGGAACAGGAGAAAGCCCATTCAGGGCCTCGAGACTGTTACACAGGTGCAGCAGGATGACCATTCAGCCCCTCGAGACTGTTACACAGGAACAGGAGAAAGCCCATTCAGCCCCTCGAGACTGTTCCACAGGTGCAGCAGGATGACCATTCAGCCCCTCGAGACTGTTACACAGGAACAGGAGGAGGCCCATTCAGCCCCTCGAGACTGTTATAATAGAACAGGAGGAGGGCATTCAAAACCCTCGAGCCTATTGCACAGGAACAGGAGGAGGCCCATTCAGGCCCTCGAGCCAGTTACACAGGAACAGGAGGAGGCCCATTCAGCCCCTCGAGCCTTTTACACAGGAACAGGAGAAGGCCCATTCAGCCCCTCGAACCTGGTACACAGGAACAGGAGAAGGCCATTTAGCCTCTCGAACCTTCGACAGAAGAACAGGAGGAGTCCCATTCAGCCTCTCGAACCTGGTACACAGGAACAGGAGGGGGCCATTCTGCCCCTGGAGCCTGTTACACAGGAACAGGAGGAGGCCATTCAGTACCTCGAGCCTATTACAGAGGGACAGCAGGAGGCCATTCAGCCCCTCGAGCAAGTTACACAGGAACAGGAAGGGGCCCATTCAGCCCCTCGAGCCTGTTACACAGGAACAGGAGCAGGCCATGCAGTACCTCGAGCCTATTACAGAGGGACTGCAGGAGGCCATTCAGCCGCTCGAGCCTGTTACACAGGAACAGGAGGGGGCCCATTCAGCCCCTCGAGCCTGTTATACAGTAACAGGAGCAGGCCATTCAGTCCCTCGAGCCTGTTACAGAGGGACAGCAAGAGGCCATTCAGCCCCTGGAGCCAGTTACTCAGGAGCAGGAGGAGGCCATTCAGCCCCTCGAGCCTGTTACACAGGAACAGGAGGAGGCCCATTCAGCCGCTCGAACCTGTTACAGAGGAACAGGAGGAGGCCATTCAGCCCCTCGAGCTTGATACACAGGAACAGGAGGAGGCCCATTCAGCCCCTCGAGCTTGATACACAGGAACAGGAGCAGGCCATTCAGCCCCTCAAGCCTGTTAAACTGGAATAGGAAGAGGCCATTCAGTCCTTCGAGCCTGTTACACAAGAACAGGAGGGGGCCCATTCAGCCCCTCGAGCCTGATACACAAGAACAGGAAGGGGGCCCATTCAGACCCTCGAGCCTGATACACAAGAACAGGAGGGGGCCCATTCAGCCCCTCGAGCTTCATACACAGGAACAGGAGGAGGCCATTCAGCCCCTCGAGCCTGTTACACAGGAACAGGAGGAGGCCATTCAGTCCCTCGATCCTGTTACACAGGAACAGGAGGAGGCCCATTCAGCCCCTCGAGACTGTTATACAGGAACAGGAGGAGGCCATTCAGTCCCTTCGAGCCTATTGCACAGGAACAGGAGGAGGCCTATTCAGCCCCTCGAGCCAGTTATACAGGAACAGGAGGAGGCCATTCAGCCCATCAAGCCTGTTACACAGGAACAGGAGATGGCCCATTCAGCCCCTCGAACCTGTTACACAGGAACAGGAGGAGGCCATTCAGCCTCTCGATACTTCCACAGAAGAACAGGAGGAGGCCCATTCAGCCCCTCGAATCTGGTACACAGGAACAGGAGGAGGCCATTCAGCACCTCGAGCCTGTTACACAGGAACAGCAGGAGGCCATTCAACCCCTGGAGCCAGTTACTCAGGAACAGGAGGAGGCCATTCAGCCCCTCGAGCCTGTTACACAGGAACAGGAGAAGGACGTTCAGCCCCTCGAGCCTGTTACACAGGAGCAGGAGGACGCCATTCAGTCCCTCGAGCCTGTTACACATTCACAGCAGGGGCCCATTCAGCCCCTCGTGTCTGTTACACAGAAACAGAAGGAGACCCAGTCAGCCCCTCGAGCCTGTTACACAGTAACAGGAGCAGGTCATTCAGTCCCTCGAGCCTGTTACAGAGGGACAGCAGGAGGCCATTCAGCCCCTGGAGCCAGTTACTCAGGAACAGGAGGAGGCCATTCAGCCCCTCGAGCCTGTTACACAGGAACAGGAGGTGGCCCATTCAGCCGCTCGAACCTGTTACAGAGGAACAGGAGGAGGCCATTCAGCCCCTCGAGCTTGATACACAGGAACAGGAGGAGGCCCATTCAGCCCCTCGAGCTTGATACACAGGAACAGGAGCAGGCCATTCAGCCCCTTGAGCCTGTTAAACTGGAATAGGAAGAGGCCATTCAGTCCCTCGAGCCTGTTACACAGGAACAGGAGGAGGTCCATCCATCCCTCGAGCCTGTTACACAGGAACAGGAGGAGGCCCATTCAGCCACTCGAGCCTGATACACAAGAACAGGAAGGGGGCCCATTCAGCCCCTCGAGCCTGATACACAAGAACAGGAGGGGGCCCATTCAGCCCCTCGAGCTTCATACACAGGAACAGGAGGCCATTCAGCCCCTCGAGCCTGTTACACAGGAACAGGAGGAGGCCATTCAGCCCCTCGAGCCTGTGACACAGGAACAGGAGGAGGCCATTCATCCCCTCGAGCAAGTTACACGGAACAGGAGGAGGACCATTCAGCCCCTCGAGTCTGTTACACAGGAACAGGGGGAGGCCATTCAGCCCCTCGAGCAAGTTACACGGAACAGGAGGAGGACCATTCAGCCCCTCGAGTCTGTTACACAGGAACAGGAGGAGGCCATTCATCCCCTCGAGCAAGTTACACGGAACAGGAGGAGGTCCATTCAGCCCCTCGAGTCTGTTACACAGGAACAGGAGGAGGCCCATTCAGCCCCTCGAGTCTGTTACACAGGAACAGGAAGAGGCCATTCAGCCCCTCGAGCCTGTTACACAGGAACAGGAAGAGGCCGTTCAGCCCCTCGAGCCTGTTACACAGGAACAGGAGGAGGCCATTCAGCACCTCGAGTCTGTTGCACAGGAACAGGAGGAGCCCATTCAGCCTCTCGCGCCTATTTCACAGGAACAGTAGGAGGCCCATTCAGCCCCTCGAACCTTCTACAGAAGAACAGGAGGAGGCCCATTCAGCCCCTCGATCCTGTTACACAGGAACAGGAGGAGGCCCATTTAGCCCCTCGATCCTGTTACACAGGAACAGGTGGTGGCCCATTCAGCCCCTCGATCCTGTTACACAGGAACAGGAGGAGGCCCATTTAGCCCCTCGATCCTGTTACACAGGAACAGGAGGAGGCCCATTCAGCCCCTCGAGACTGTTACACAGGAAAAGGAGGAGGCCATTCAGTCCCTCGATCCTGTTACACAGGAACAGGAAGAGGCCCATTCAGCCCCTCGAGACTGTTACACAGGAACAGGAGGAGGCCATTCACTCCCTCGAGCCTGTTATACAGGAACAGGAGGAGGCCCATTCAGTCCCTCGAGACTGTTACACAGGAACAAGAGGAGGCCATTCAGCCCCTCGAACCAGTTACACAGGAACAGGAGGAGGCCATTCAGCCCCTCGAACCAGTTACACAGGAACAGGAGGAGGCCATTCAGCCCCGCAACCCTGTCACGGAGGAACAGCAGAAGGCCCATTATGCCCCTCGAACCTGTTACATAGGAACAGGAGGAGGCCATTCAGCCCCTTGAGCCTGTTACACAGGAGCAGGAGAAAGCCCATTCAGCCCCTCGAGACTGTTACACAGGAGCAGAAGAAAGCCCATTTAGGCCCTCGAGACTGTTCCACAGGTGCAGCAGGAGGCTCATTCAGCCCCTCGAGACTGTTATACAGGAACAGGAGGAGGCCATTCAGCCCCTCGAGCCTATTGCACAGGAACAGGAGGGGGCCCATTCAGCCCCGCAACCCTGTTACGGAGGAACAGGAGGAGACCCATTCAGCCCCTTGAGCCAGTTACACAGGAACAGCAGGCGGCCCATTCAGCCCCTCGAGCCTGTTACACAGGAACAGGAGGAGACCCATTCAGCCCCTCGAGACTGTTATACAGGAACAGGAGGAGGCCATTCAGTACCTCGAGCCTATTACAGAGGGACAGCAGGAGGCCATTCAGCCGCTCGAGCCAGTTACACAGGAACAGGAGGGGGCCCATTCAGCCCCTCGAGACTGTTACACAGGAACAGAAGGAGACCCAGTCAGCCCCTCGAGCCTGTTAGACAGTAACAACAGCAGGCCATTCAGTCCCTCGAACCAGTTACACAGGAACAGCAGGAGGCCATTCATCCCCTGGAGCCTGTTACACAGGAACAGGAGGAGGCCATTCAGCCCCTCGAGCCAGTTACACAGGAACAGCAGGAGGCCATTCAACCCCTGGAGCCAGTTACTCAGGAACAGGAGGAGGCCATTCAGCCCCTCGAGCCTGTTACACAGGAACAGGAGGAGGCCATTCAGCCCCTTGAGACTGTTACACAGGAACAGGAGGAGGCCATTCAGTCCCTCGATCTTGTTACACAGGAACAGGAGGAGGTCCAATCAGCCCGTCGATCCTATTACACATGAACAGGAGGAGGCCCATTCAGCCCCTCGAGACTGTTATACAGGAACAGGAGGAGGCCATTTAGCCCTTCGAGCCTATTGCACAGGAACAGGAGGAGGCCTATTCAGCCCTTCGAGCCAGTTACACAGGAACAGGAGGAGGCCCATTCAGCCCCTCGAGCCTGTTACACAGGAACAGGAGGAGGCCCATTCAACCCCTCGAGACTGTTATACAGGAACAGGAGGAGGCCATTCAGCCCATCAAGCCTGTTACACAGGAACAGGAGATGGCCCATTCAGCCCCTCGAACCTGTTACACAGGAACAGGAGGAGGCCCATTCAGCCCCTCGAGACTCTTAAACAGGAACAGGAGGAGGCCATTCAGCCCATCAAGCCTGTTACACAGGAACAGGAGATGGCCCATTCAGCCCCTCGAACCTGTTACACAGGAACAGGAGGAGGCCATTCAGCCTCTCGAACCTTCTACAGAAGAACAGGAGGAGGCCCATTCAGCCCCTCGAACCTGGTACACAGGAACAGGAGGAGGCCATTCAGCACCTCGAGCCTGTTACACAGGAACAGCAGGAGGCCATTCAACCCCTGGAGCCAGTTACTCAGGAACAGGAGGAGGCCATTTAGCCCCTCGAGCCTGTTACACAGGAACAGGAGAAGGACGTTCAGCCCCTCGAGCCTGTTACACAGGAGCAGGAGGACGCCATTCAGCCCCTCGAGCCTGTTACACATTCACAGCAGGGGCCCATTCAGCCCCATCGAGCCTGTTACACAGGAACAGGAGGAGGCCATTCAGCCCCTCGAGCCAGTTAGACAGGAACAGGAGGAGGCCATTCAGCCCCTCGAGCCTGTTACAGAGGAACAGCAGGACGCCAATTCAGCCCTTCGAGCCTGTTACACAGGAACAGGAGGAAGCCCATTCCGCCATTCGAGCCTGTTACACAGGAACATGAGGAGTCCCATTCAGCCCCTCGAGTCTGTTACACCGGAACAGGAGGAGGCCATTCAGCCCATCGACCCTGTTACACAGGAACAGGGGGAGGCTCAATTTTGCCCCTCGAGCCTGTTGCACAGGAACAGGAGGAGGCACATTCAGCCCCTCGAGCCTGTTACACAGGAACAGGAGGCCATTCAGTCCCCGAGCCTGTTACACAGGAACAGGAGGAGGCCCATTCCGCCAATCGACCCTGTTACACAGGAAGAGGAGGAGACCATTCAGCCCCTCGAGCCTGTTACACAGGAAGAGGAGGAGACCATTCAGCCCCTCGAGGCTGTTCATAGGAAGAGGAGGAGGCCATTCAGCCCCTCGAGCCTGTTACACAGGAACAGGAGGAGGCTATTCAGCACCTCGAGCCTGTTGCACAGGAACAGGAGAAGGACATTCAGCCCCTCGAGCCTGTTACACAGGAACAGGAGGACGCCATTCAGCCCCTCAAGACTGTTACACAGGAACAGGAGGGGGCCGATTCAGCCCCTCGAGACTGTTACACAGGAACAGGAGGAGGCCATTCAATCCCTCGATCCTGTTACACAGGAACAGGAGGAGGCCCATTCAGCCCCTCGAGACTGTTACACAGGAACAGGAGGAGGCCATTCACTCCCTCGAGCCTCTTATACAGGAACAGGAGGAGGCCCATTCAGTCCCTCGAGACTGTTACACAGGAACAGGAGGAGGCCATTCAGTCCCTCGAACCAGTTACACAGGAACAGGAGGAGGCCATTCAGCCCCTAGAACCAGTTACACAGGAACAGGAGGAGGCCATTCAGCCCCTCGAACCAGTTACACAGGAACAGGAGGAGGCCATTCAGCCCCGCAACCCTGTTACGGAGGAACAGCAGAAGGCCCATTAAGCCCCTCGAACCTGTTACATAGGAACAGGAGGAGGCCATTCAGCCCCTTGAGCCTGTTACACAGGAACAGGAGGAGGCCCATTCAGCCCCTCGAGCCTGTTACACAGGAACAGGAGGAGGTCATTCAGCACCTCGAACAAGTTACACGGAACAGGAGGAGGCCCATTCAGCCCCTCGAGTCTGTTACACAGGAACAGGAGGAGCCCATTCAGCCTCTCGCGCCTATTTCACAGGAACAGGAGGAGGCCCATTCAGCCCCTCGAACCTTCTACAGAAGAACAGGAGGAGGCCCATTTAGCCCCTCGATCCTGTTACACAGGAACAGGTGGAGGCCCATTCAGCCCCTCGATCCTGTTACACAGGAACAGGAGGAGGCCCATTTAGCCCCTCGATCCTGTTACACAGGAACAGGAGGAGGCCCATTCAGCCCCTCGAGACTGTTACACAGGAAAAGGAGGAGGCCATTCAGTCCCTCGATCCTGTTACACAGGAACAGGAGGAGGCCCATTCAGCCCCTCGAGACTGTTACACAGGAACAGGAGGAGGCCATTCACTCCCTCGAGCCTGTTATACAGGAACAGGAGGAGGCCCATTCAGTCCCTCGAGACTGTTACACAGGAACAAGAGGAGGCCATTCAGCCCCTCGAACCAGTTACACAGGAACAGGAGGAGGCCATTCAGCCCCTCGAACCAGTTACACAGGAACAGGAGGAGGCCATTCAGCCCCGCAACCCTGTCACGGAGGAACAGCAGAAGGCCCTTTAAGCCCCTCGAACCTGTTACATAGGAACAGGAGGAGGCCATTCAACCCCTTGAGCCTGTTACACAGGAGCAGGAGAAAGCCCATTCAGCCCCTCGAGACTGTTACACAGGAGCAGAAGAAAGCCCATTCAGGCCCTCGAGACTGTTCCACAGGTGCAGCAGGAGGCTCATTCAGCCCCTCGAGACTGTTATACAGGAACAGGAGGAGGCCATTCAGCCCCTCGAGCCTATTGCACAGGAACAGGAGGGAGCCCATTCAGCCCCGCAACCCTGTTACGGAGGAACAGGAGGAGACCCATTCAGCCCCTTGAGCCAGTTACACAGGAACAGCAGGAGGCCCATTCAGCCCCTCGAGCCTGTTACACAGAAACAGGAGGAGACCCATTCAGCCCCTCGAGACTGTTATACAGGAACAGGAGGAGGCCATTCAGTACCTCGAGCCTATTACAGAGGGACAGCAGGAGGCCATTCAGCCGCTAGAGCCAGTTACACAGGAACAGGAGGGGCCCAGTCAGCCTCTCGAGCCTGCTACAAAGTAACAAGAGCAGGCCATTCAGTCCCTCGAGCCAGTTACACAGGAACAGCAGGAGGCCATTCATCCCCTGGAGCCAGTTACTCAGGAACAGGAGGAGGCCATTCAGCCCCTCGAGCCAGTTACACAGGAACAGGAGGGGGCCCATTCAGCCCCTCGAGCCGGTTACACAGGAACAGAAGCAGGCCATTCAGTACCTCGAGCCTATTACAGAGGGACAGCAGGAGGCCATTCAGCCGCTCGAGCCAGTTACACAGGAACAGGAGGGGGCCCATTCAGCTCCTCGAGACTGTTACACAGGAACAGAAGGAGACCCAGTCAGCCCCTCGAGCCTGTTAGACAGTAACAACAGCAGGCCATTCAGTCCCTCGAACCAGTTACACAGGAACAGCAGGAGGCCATTCATCCCCTGGAGCCTGTTACACAGGAACAGGAGGAGGCCATTCAGCCCCTCGAGCCAGTTACACAGGAACAGCAGGAGGCCATTCAACCCCTGGAGCCAGTTACTCAGGAACAGGAGGAGGCCATTCAGCCCCTCGAGCCTGTTACACAGGAACAGGAGGAGGCCATTCAGCCCCTTGAGACTGTTACACAGGAACAGGAGGGGGCCGATTCAGCCCCTCGAGACTGTTACACAGGAACAGGAGGAGGCCATTCAATCCCTCGAGACTGTTACACAGGAACAGGAGGAGGCCATTCAGTCCCTCGAACCAGTTACACAGGAACAGGAGGAGGCCATTCAGCCCCTCGAACCAGTTACACAGGAACAGGAGGAGGCCATTCAGCCCCGCAACCCTGTTACGGAGGAACAGCAGAAGGCCCATTAAGCCCCTCGAGCCTGTTACACAGGAACAGGAGGAGGCCATTCAGCCCCTTGAGACTGTTACACAGGAACAGGAGGGGGCCGATTCAGCCCCTCGAGACTGTTACACAGGAACAGGAGGAGGCCATTCAATCCCTCGAGACTGTTACACAGGAACAGGAGGAGGCCATTCAGTCCCTCGAACCAGTTACACAGGAACAGGAGGAGGCCATTCAGCCCCTCGAACCAGTTACACAGGAACAGGAGGAGGCCATTCAGCCCCGCAACCCTGTTACGGAGGAACAGCAGAAGGCCCATTAAGCCCCTCGAACCTGTTACATAGGAACAGGAGGAGGCCATTCAGCCCCTTGAGCCTGTTACACAGGAACAGGAGGAGGCCCATTCAGCCCCTCGAGCCTGTTACACAGGAACAGGAGGAGGCCGTTCAGCCCCTCGAGCCTGTTACACAGGAACAGGAGGAGGCCATTCAGCACCTCGAACAAGTTATACGGAACAGGAGGAGGCCCATTCAGCCCCTCGAGTCTGTTACACAGGAACAGGAGGAGCCCATTCAGCCTCTCGCGCCTATTTCACAGGAACAGCAGGAGGCCCATTCAGCCCCTCGAACCTTCTACAGAAGAACAGGTGGAGGCCCATTCAGCCCCTCGATCCTGTTACACAGGAACAGGAGGAGGCCCATTTAGCCCCTCGATCCTGTTACACAGGAACAGGAGGAGGCCCATTCAGCCCCTCGAGACTGTTACACAGGAAAAGGAGGAGGCCATTCAGTCCCTCGATCCTGTTACACAGGAACAGGAGGAGGCCCATTCAGCCCCTCGAGACTGTTACACAGGAACAGGAGGAGGCCATTCACTCCCTCGAGCCTGTTATACAAGAACAGGAGGAGGCCCATTCAGTCCCTCGAGACTGTTACACAGGAACAAGAGGAGGCCATTCAGCCCCTCGAACCAGTTACACAGGAACAGGAGGAGGCCATTCAGCCCCTCGAACCAGTTACACAGGAACAGGAGGAGGCCATTCAGCCCCGCAACCCTGTCACGGAGGAACAGCAGAAGGCCCATTAAGCCCCTCGAACCTGTTACATAGGAACAGGAGGAGGCCATTCAGCCCCTTGAGCCTGTTACACAGGAGCAGGAGAAAGCCCATTCAGCCCCTCGAGACTGTTACACAGGAGCAGAAGAAAGCCCATTCAGGCCCTCGAGACTGTTCCACAGGTGCAGCAGGAGGCTCATTCAGCCCCTCGAGACTGTTATACAGGAACAGGAGGAGGCCATTCAGCCCCTCGAGCCTATTGCACAGGAACAGGAGGGGGCCCATTCAGCCCCGCAACCCTGTTACGGAGGAACAGGAGGAGACCCATTCAGCCCCTTGAGCCAGTTGCACAGGAACAGCAGGAGGCCCATTCAGCCCCTCGAGCCTGTTACACAGGAACAGGAGGAGACCCATTCAGCCCCTCGAGACTGTTATACAGGAACAGGAGGAGGCCATTCAGTACCTCGAGCCTATTACAGAGGGACAGCAGGAGGCCATTCAGCCGCTCGAGCCAGTTACACAGGAACAGGAGGGGCCCATTCAGCCCCTCGAGACTGTTACACAGGAACTGAAGGAGACCCAGTCAGCCTCTCGAGCCTGCTACACAGTAACAAGAGCAGGCCATTCAGTCCCTCGAGCCAGTTACACAGGAACAGCAGGAGGCCATTCATCCCCTGGAGCCAGTTACTCAGGAACAGGAGGAGGCCATTCAGCCCCTCGAGCCTGTTACACAGGAACAGGAGGAGGCCATTCAGCCCTTAGTGACTGTTACACAGGAACAGGAGGAGGCCATTCAGTCCCTCGATCCTGTTACACAGGAAGAGGAGGAGGCCCATTCAGCCCCTCGAGCCTGTTACACAGGAACAGGAGGAGGCCCATTCAGCCCCTCGATCCTCTTACACAGGAAGAGGAGGAGGCCCATTCAGCCCCTCGAGACTGTTACACAGGAACAGGAGGAGGCCATTCAGTCCATCGATCCTGTTACACAGGAACAGGAGGAGGCCCATTCAGCCCCTCGATCCTGTTACACAGGAACAGGAGGAGGCCCATTCAGCCTCTCGAGCCTGTTACACAGGAATAGGAGGAGGCCCATTCAGCCCCTCGAGACTGTTATACAGGAACAGGAGGAGGCCATTCAGCCCATCAATCATGTTACACAGGAACAGGAGGATGCCATTCAGCCTCTCGAACATTCTACAGAAGAACAGGAGGAGGCCCATTCAGCCCCTCGAACCTGGTACACAGGAACAGGAGGGGGCCATTCAGCCCCTGGAGCCTGTTACACAGGAACAGGAGGAGGCCATTCAGCACCTCGAACCTGTTACACAAGAACAGGAGGAGGCCCATTCAGCTCCTCGAGCCTGTTACACAGGAATAGGAAGAGGCCATCCAGCCCCTCGAGCCTGTTAGACAGGAACAGGAGCAGGCCATTCAGTCCCTCGAGCCTATTACAGAGGGACAGCAGGAGGCCATTCAGCCCCTTGAGCCAGTTACACAGGAACAGGAGGGGGCCCATTCAGCCCCTCGAGCCGGTTACACAGGAACAGAAGCAGGCCATTCAGTACCTCGAGCCTATTACAGAGGGACAGCAGGAGGCCATTCAGCCGCTCGAGCCAGTTACACAGGAACAGGAGGGGGCCCATTCAGCCCCTCGAGACTGTTACACAGGAACAGAAGGAGACCCAGTCAGCCCCTCGAGCCTGTTACACAGTAACAACAGCAGACCATTCAGTCCCTCGAACCAGTTACACAGGAACAGCAGGAGGCCATTCATCCCCTGGAGCCTGTTACACAGGAACAGGAGGAGGCCATTCAGCCCCTCGAGCCAGTTACACAGGAACAGCAGGAGGCCATTCAACCCCTGGAGCCAGTTACTCAGGAACAGGAGGAGGCCATTCAGCCCCTCGAGCCTGTTACACAGGAACAGGAGGAGGCCATTCAGCCCCTTGAGACTGTTACACAGGAACAGGAGGAGGCCATTCAGTCCCTCGATCCTGTTACACAGGAACAGGAGGAGGCCCAATCAGCCCGTCGATCCTATTACACATGAACAGGAGGAGGCCATTCAACCCCTGGAGCCAGTTACTCAGGAACAGGAGGAGGCCATTCAGCCCCTCGAGCCTGTTACACAGGAACAGGAGGAGGCCATTTAGCCCTTCGAGCCTATTGCACAGGAACAGGAGGAGGCCTATTCAGCCCTTCGAGCCAGTTACACAGGAACAGGAGGAGGCCCATTCAGCCCCTCGAGCCTGTTACACAGGAACAGGAGGAGGCCCATTCAGCCCCTCGAGACTGTTATACAGGAACAGGAGGAGGCCATTCAGCCCATCAAGCCTGTTACACAGGAACAGGAGATGGCCCATTCAGCCCCTCGAACCTGTTACACAGGAACAGGAGGAGGCCCATTCAGCCCCTCGAGACTGTTATACAGGAACAGGAGAAGGCCATTCAGCCCATCAAGCCTGTTACACAGGAACAGGAGATGGCCCATTCAGCCCCTCGAACCTGTTACACAGGAACAGGAGGAGGCCATTCAATCCCTCGATCCTGTTACACAGGAACAGGAGGAGGCCCATTCAGCCCCTCGAGACTGTTACACAGGAACAGGAGGAGGCCATTCACTCCCTCGAGCCTGTTATATAGGAACAGGAGGAGGCCCATTCAGTCCCTCGAGACTGTTACACAGGAACAGGAGGAGGCCATTCAGTCCCTCGAACCAGTTACACAGGAACAGGAGGAGGCCATTCAGCCCCTCGAACCAGTTACACAGGAACAGGAGGAGGCCATTCAGCCCCGCAACCCTGTTATGGAGGAACAGCAGAAGGCCCATTAAGCCCCTCGAACCTGTTACATAGGAACAGGAGGAGGCCATTCAGCCCCACTTGAGCCTGTTACACAGGAACAGGAGGAGGCCCATTCAGCCCCTCGAGCCTGTTACACAGGAACAGGAAGAGGCCGTTCAGCCCCTCGAGCCTGTTACACAGGAACAGGAGGAGGCCATTCAGCACCTCGAACAAGTTACACGGAACAGGAGGAGGCCCATTCAGCCCCTCGAGTCTGTTACACAGGAACAGGAGGAGCCCATTCAGCCTCTCGCGCCTATTTCACAGGAACAGGAGGAGGCCCATTCAGCCCCTCGAACCTTCTACAGAAGAACAGGAGGAGGCCCATTTAGCCCCTCGATCCTGTTACACAGGAACAGGTGGAGGCCCATTCAGCCCCTCGATCCTGTTACACAGGAACAGGAGGAGGCCCATTTAGCCCCTCGATCCTGTTACACAGGAACAGGAGGAGGCCCATTCAGCCCCTCGAGACTGTTACACAGGAAAAGGAGGAGGCCATTCAGTCCCTCGATCCTGTTACACAGGAACAGGAGGAGGCCCATTCAGCCCCTCGAGACTGTTACACAGGAACAGGAGGAGGCCATTCACTCCCTCGAGCCTGTTATATAGGAACAGGAGGAGGCCCATTCAGTCCCTCGAGACTGTTACACAGGAACAAGAGGAGGCCATTCAGCCCCTCGAACCAGTTACACAGGAACAGGAGGAGGCCATTCAGCCCCTCGAACCAGTTACACAGGAACAGGAGGAGGCCATTCAGCCCCGCAACCCTGTCACGGAGGAACAGCAGAAGGCCCATTAAGCCCCTCGAACCTGTTACATAGGAACAGGAGGAGGCCATTCAGCCCCTTGAGCCTGTTACACAGGAGCAGAAGAAAGCCCATTCAGGTCCTCGAGATTGTTCCACAGGTGCAGCAGGAGGCTCATTCAGCCCCTCGAGACTGTTATACAGGAACAGGTGGAGGCCATTCAGCCCCTCGAGCCTATTGCACAGGAACAGGAGGGGGCCCATTCAGAACCGCAACCCTGTTACGGAGGAACAGGAGGAGACCCATTCAGCCCCTTGAGCCAGTTACACAGGAACAGCAGGAGGCCCATTCAGCCCCTCGAGCCTGTTACACAGGAACAGGAGGAGACCCATTCAGCCCCTCGAGACTGTTATACAGGAACAGGAGGAGGCCATTCAGTACCTCGAGCCTATTACAGAGGGACAGCAGGAGGCCATTCAGCCGCTCGAGCCAGTTACACAGGAACAGGAGGGGGCCCATTCAGCCCCTCGAGACTGTTACACAGGAACTGAAGGAGACCCAGTCAGCCTCTCGAGCCTGTTACACAGGAACAGGAGGAGGCCATTCAGCCCTTAGTGACTGTTACACAGGAACAGGAGGATGCCATTCAGGCCCTCGATCCTGTTACACAGGAACAGCAGGAGGCCATTCATCCCCTGGAGCCAGTTACTCAGGAACAGGAGGAGGCCATTCAGCCCCTCGAGCCTGTTACACAGGAACAGGAGGAGGCCATTCAGCCCTTAGTGACTGTTACACAGGAACAGGAGGAGGCCATTCAGTCCCTCGATCCTGTTACACAGGAAGAGGAGGAGGCCCATTCAGCCCCTCGAGCCTGTTACACAGGAACAGGAGGAGGCCCATTCAGCCCCTCGATCCTCTTACACAGGAAGAGGAGGAAGCCCATTCAGCCCCTCGAGACTGTTACACAGGAACAGGAGGAGGCCATTCAGTCCATCGATCCTGTTACACAGGAACAGGAGGAGGCCCATTCAGCCCCTCGATCCTGTTACACATTCAGGAAGGATAGAATAAAAGGAAAAGGAGGTGGGGTAGCATTGCTGGTTAAGGAGGAGATTAAGGCAATAGTTAGGAAGGACATTAGCTTGGATGATGTGGAATCTATATGGGTAGAGCTGCAGAACACCAAAGGGCAAAAAACGTTAGTGGGAGTTGTGTACAGACCTCCAAACAGTAGTAGTGATGTTGGGGAGGGCATCAAACAGGAAATTAGGGGTGCGTGCAATAAAGGTGCAGCAGTTATAATGGGTGACTTTAATATGCACATAGATTGGGCTAACCAAACTGGAAGCAATACGGTGGAGGAGGATTTTCTGGAGTGCATAAGGGATGGTTTTTTAGACCAATATGTCGAGGAACCAACTAGGGGGGAGGCCATCTTAGACTGGGTGTTATGTAATGAGAAAGGATTAATTAGCAATCTCGTTGTGCGAGGCCCCTTGGGGAAGAGTGACCATAATATGGTGGAATTCTGCATTAGGATGGAGAATGAAACAGTTAATTCAGAGACCATGGTCCAGAACTTAAAGAAGGCTAACTTTGAAGGTATGAGGCGTGAATTGGCTGAGATGGATTGGCGAATGATACTTAAGGGGTTGACTGTGGATGGGCAATGGCAGACATTTAGAGACCGCATGGATGAACTACAACAATTGTACATTCCTGTCTGGCATAGAAATAAAAAAGGGAAGGTGGCTCAACCGTGGCTATCAAGGGAAATCAGGGATAGTATTAAAGCCAAGGAAGTGGCATACAAATTGGCCAGAAATAGCAGCGAACCTGGGGACTGGGAGAAATTTAGAACTCAGCAGAGGAGGACAAAGGGTTTGATTAGGGCAGGGAAAATGGAGTATGAGAAGAAGCTTGCAGGGAACATTAAGACGGATTGCAAAAGTTTCTATAGATATGTAAAGAGAAAAAGGTTAGTAAAGACAAACGTAGGTCCCCTGCAGTCAGAATCAGGGGAAGTCATAACGGGGAACAAAGAAATGGCGGACCAATTGAACAAGTACTTTGGTTCGGTATTCACGAAGGAGGACACGAACAACCTTCCGGTTATAAAAGGGGTCGGGGGGTCTAGTAAGGAGGAGGAACTGAGGGAAATCCTTATTAGCCGGGAAATTGTGTTGGGGAAATTGATGGGATTGAAGGCCGATAAATTCCCAGGGCCTGATGGACTGCATCCCAGAGTACTTAAGGAGGTGGCCTTGGAAATAGTGGATGCGTTGACAGTCATTTTCCAACATTCCATTGACTCTGGATCAGTTCCTATGGAGTGGAGGGTAGCCAATGTAACCCCACTTTTTAAAAAAGGAGGGAGAGAGAAAACAGGGAATTATAGACCGGTCAGCCTGACATCGGTAGTGGGTAAAATGATGGAATCAATTATTAAGGATGTCATAGCAGTGCATTTGGAAAGAGGTGACATGATAGGTCCAAGTCAGCATGGATTTGTGAAAGGGAAATCATGCTTGACAAATCTTCTGGAATTTTTTGAGGATGTTTCCAGTAGAGTGGATAAGGGAGAACCAGTTGATGTGGTATATTTGGACTTTCAGAAGGCGTTCGACAAGGTCCCACACAAGAGATTGATGTGCAAAGTTAGAGCACATGGGATTGGGGGTAGTGTACTGACATGGATTGAGAACTGGTTGTCAGACAGGAAGCAAAGAGTAGGAGTAAATGGGTACTTTTCAGAATGGCAGGCAGTGACTAGTGGGGTACCGCAAGGTTCTGTGCTGGGGCCCCAGCTGTTTACACTGTACATTAATGATTTAGATGAGGGGATTAAATGTAGTATCTCCAAATTTGCGGATGACACTAAGTTGGGGGGCAGTGTGAGCTGCGAGGAGGATGCTGTGAGGCTGCAGAGCGACTTGGATAGGTTAGGTGAGTGGGCAAATGCATGGCAGATGAAGTATAATGTGGATAAATGTGAGGTTATCCACTTTGGTGGTAAAAACAGAGAGACAGACTATTATCTGAATGGTGACAGATTAGGAAAAGGGGAGGTGCAAAGAGACCTGGGTGTCATGGTACATCAGTCATTGAAGGTTGGCATGCAGGTGCAGCAGACGGTTAAGAAAGCAAATGGCATGTTGGCCTTCATAGCAAGGGGATTTGAGTACAGGGGCAGGGAGGTGTTGCTACAGTTGTACAGGGCATTGGTGAGGCCACACCTGGAGTATTGTGTACAGTTTTGGTCTCCTAACCTGAGGAAGGACATTCTTGCTATTGAGGGAGTGCAGCGAAGGTTCACCAGACTGATTCCCGGGATGGCGGGACTGACCTATCAAGAAAGACTGGATCAACTGGGCTTGTATTCACTGGAGTTCAGAAGAATGAGAGGGGACCTCATAGAAACATATAAAATTCTGACGGGGTTAGACAGGTTAGATGCAGTAAGAATGTTCCCAATGTTGGGGAAGTCCAGAACCAGGGGTCACAGTCTAAGGATAAGGGGTAAGCCATTTAGGACCGAGATGCGGAGGAACTTTTTCACCCAGAGAGTGGTGAACCTGTGGAATTCTCTACCACAGAAAGTTGTTGAGGCCAATTCACTAAATATATTCAAAAAGGAGTTAGATGAGGTCCTTACTGCTAGGGGGATCAAGGGGTATGGCGAGAAAGCAGGAATGGGGTACTGAAGTTGAATGTTCAGCCATGAACTCATTGAATGGCGGTGCAGGCTAGAAGGGCCGAATGGCCTATTCCTGCACCTATTTTCTATGTCTATGTCTATGTCTATGAACAGGAGGAGGCCCATTCAGCCTCTCGAGCCTGTTACACAGGAATAGGAGGAGGCCCATTCAGCCCCTCGAGACTGTTATACAGGAACAGGAGGAGGCCATTCAGCCCATCAATCATGTTACACAGGAACAGGAGGTGGCCCATTCAGCCCCTCGAACCTGTTACACAGGAACAGGAGGATGCCATTCAGCCTCTCGAACATTCTACAGAAGAACAGGAGGAGGCCCATTCAGCCCCTCGAACCTGGTACACAGGAACAGGAGGGGGCCATTCAGCCCCTGGAGCCTGTTACACAGGAACAGGAGGAGGCCATTCAGCACCTCGAACCTGTTACACAAGAACAGGAGGAGGCCCATTCAGCTCCTCGAGCCTGTTACACAGGAATAGGAAGAGGCCATCCAGCCCCTCGAGCCTGTTAGACAGGAACAGGAGCAGGCCATTCAGTCCCTCGAGCCTATTACAGAGGGACAGCAGGAGGCCATTCAGCCCCTCGAGCCAGTTACACAGGAACAGGAGGGGGCCCATTCAGCCCCTCGAGCCGGTTACACAGGAACAGAAGCAGGCCATTCAGTACCTCGAGCCTATTACAGAGGGACAGCAGGAGGCCATTCAGCCGCTCGAGCCAGTTACACAGGAACAGGAGGGGGCCCATTCAGCCCCTCGAGACTGTTACACAGGAACAGAAGGAGACCCAGTCAGCCCCTCGAGCCTGTTACACAGTAACAACAGCAGGCCATTCAGTCCCTCGAACCAGTTACACAGGAACAGCAGGAGGCCATTCATCCCCTGGAGCCTGTTACACAGGAACAGGAGGAGGCCATTCAGCCCCTCGAGCCAGTTACACAGGAACAGCAGGAGGCCATTCAACCCCTGGAGCCAGTTACTCAGGAACAGGAGGAGGCCATTCAGCCCCTCGAGCCTGTTACACAGGAACAGGAGGAGGCCATTCAGCCCCTTGAGACTGTTACACAGGAACAGGAGGAGGCCATTCAGTCCCTCGATCCTGTTACACAGGAACAGGAGGAGGCCCAATCAGCCCGTCGATCCTATTACACATGAACAGGAGGAGGCCCATTCAGCCCCTCGAGACTGTTATACAGGAACAGGAGGAGGCCATTTAGCCCTTCGAGCCTATTGCACAGGAACAGGAGGAGGCCTATTCAGCCCTTCGAGCCAGTTACACAGGAACAGGAGGAGGCCCATTCAGCCCCTCGAGCCTGTTACACAGGAACAGGAGGAGGCCCATTCAGCCCCTCGAGACTGTTATACAGGAACAGGAGGAGGCCATTCAGCCCATCAAGCCTGTTACACAGGAACAGGAGATGGCCCATTCAGCCCCTCGAACCTGTTACACAGGAACAGGAGGAGGCCCATTCAGCCCCTCGAGACTGTTATACAGGAACAGGAGGAGGCCATTCAGCCCATCAAGCCTGTTACACAGGAACAGGAGATGGCCCATTCAGCCCCTCGAACCTGTTACACAGGAACAGGAGGAGGCCATTCAATCCCTCGATCCTGTTACACAGGAACAGGAGGAGGCCCATTCAGCCCCTCGAGACTGTTACACAGGAACAGGAGGAGGCCATTCACTCCCTCGAGCCTGTTATACAGGAACAGGAGGAGGCCCATTCAGTCCCTCGAGACTGTTACACAGGAACAGGAGGAGGCCATTCAGTCCCTCGAACCTGTTACACAGGAACAGGAGGAGGCCATTCAGCCCCTCGAACCAGTTACACAGGAACAGGAGGAGGCCATTCAGCCCCGCAACCCTGTTACGGAGGAACAGCAGAAGGCCCATTAAGCCCCTCGAACCTGTTACATAGGAACAGGAGGAGGCCATTCAGCCCCTTGAGCCTGTTACACAGGAACAGGAGGAGGCCCATTCAGCCCCTCCAGCCTGTTACACAGGAACAGGAAGAGGCCGTTCAGCCCCTCGAGCCTGTTACACAGGAACAGGAGGAGGCCATTCAGCACCTCGAACAAGTTACACGGAACAGGAGGAGGCCCATTCAGCCCCTCGAGTCTGTTACACAGGAACAGGAGGAGCCCATTCAGCCTCTCGCGCCTATTTCACAGGAACAGGAGGAGGCCCATTCAGCCCCTCGAACCTTCTACAGAAGAACAGGAGGAGGCCCATTTAGCCCCTCGATCCTGTTACACAGGAACAGGTGGAGGCCCATTCAGCCCCTCGATCCTGTTACACAGGAACAGGAGGAGGCCCATTTAGCCCCTCGATCCTGTTACACAGGAACAGGAGGAGGCCCATTCAGCCCCTCGAGACTGTTACACAGGAAAAGGAGGAGGCCATTCAGTCCCTCGATCCTGTTACACAGGAACAGGAGGAGGCCCATTCAGCCCCTCGAGACTGTTACACAGGAACAGGAGGAGGCCATTCACTCCCTCGAGCCTGTTATACAGGAACAGGAGGAGGCCCATTCAGTCCCTCGAGACTGTTACACAGGAACAGCTGAAGGCCCATTAAGCCCCTCGAACCTGTTACATAGGAACAGGAGGAGGCCATTCACTCCCTCGAGCCTATTACATAGGGACAGCAGGAGGCCATTCAGCCCCTCGAGCCAGTTACACAGGAACAGCAGAAGGCCCATTAAGCCCCTCGAACCTGTTACATAGGAACAGGAGGAGGCCATTCAGCCCCTTGAGCCTGTTACACAGGAACAGGAGGAGGCCCATTCAGCCCCTCGAGCCTGTTACACAGGAACAGGAGGAGGCCCATTCAGGCCCTCGAGACTGTTCCACAGGTGCAGCAGGAGGCTCATTCAGCCCCTCGAGACTGTTATACAGGAACAGGAGGAGGCCCATTCAGCCCCTCGAGCCTATTGCACAGGAACAGGAGGGGGCCCATTCAGCCCCGCAACCCTGTTACGGAGGAACAGGAGGAGACCCATTCAGCCCCTTGAGCCAGTTACACAGGAACAGCAGGAGGCCCATTCAGCCCCTCGAGCCTGTTACACAGGAACAGGAGGAGACCCATTCAGCCCCTCGAGACTGTTATACAGGAACAGGAGGAGGCCATTCAGTACCTCGAGCCTATTACAGAGGGACAGCAGGAGGCCATTCAGCCGCTCGAGCCAGTTACACAGGAACAGGAGGGGCCCATTCAGCCCCTCGAGCCTGCTACACAGTAACAAGAGCAGGCCATTCAGTCCCTCGAGCCAGTTACACAGGAACAGCAGGAGGCCATTCATCCCCTGGAGCCAGTTCTCAGGAACAGGAGGAGGCCATTCAGCCCCTCGAGCCTGTTACACAGGAACAGGAGGAGGCCATTCAGCCCTTAGTGACTGTTACACAGGAACAGGAGGAGGCCATTCAGTCCCTCGATCCTGTTACACAGGAAGAGGAGGAGGCCCATTCAGCCCCTCGAGCCTGTTACACAGGAACAGGAGGAGGCCCATTCAGCCCCTCGATCCTCTTACACAGGAAGAGGAGGAGGCCCATTCAGCCCCTCGAGACTGTTACACAGGAACAGGAGGAGGCCATTCAGTCCATCGATCCTGTTACACAGGAACAGGAGGAGGCCCATTCAGCCCCTCGATCCTGTTACACAGGAACAGGAGGAGGCCCATTCAGCCTCTCGAGCCTGTTACACAGGAATAGGAGGAGGCCCATTCAGCCCCTCGAGACTGTTATACAGGAACAGGAGGAGGCCATTCAGCCCATCAATCATGTTACACAGGAACAGGAGGTGGCCCATTCAGCCCCTCGAACCTGTTACACAGGAACAGGAGGATGCCATTCAGCCTCTCGAACATTCTACAGAAGAACAGGAGGAGGCCCATTCAGCCCCTCGAACCTGGTACACAGGAACAGGAGGGGGCCATTCAGCCCCTGGAGCCTGTTACACAGGAACAGGAGGAGGCCATTCAGCACCTCGAACCTGTTACACAAGAACAGGAGGAGGCCCATTCAGCTCCTCGAGCCTGTTACACAGGAATAGGAAGAGGCCATCCAGCCCCTCGAGCCTGTTAGACAGGAACAGGAGCAGGCCATTCAGTCCCTCGAGCCTATTACAGAGGGACAGCAGGAGGCCATTCAGCCCCTCGAGCCAGTTACACAGGAACAGGAGGGGGCCCATTCAGCCCCTCGAGCCGGTTACACAGGAACAGAAGCAGGCCATTCAGTACCTCGAGCCTATTACAGAGGGACAGCAGGAGGCCATTCAGCCGCTCGAGCCAGTTACACAGGAACAGGAGGGGGCCCATTCAGACCCTCGAGACTGTTACACAGGAACAGAAGGAGACCCAGTCAGCCCCTCGAGCCTGTTACACAGTAACAACAGCAGGCCATTCAGTCCCTCGAACCAGTTACACAGGAACAGCAGGAGGCCATTCATCCCCTGGAGCCTGTTACACAGGAACAGGAGGAGGCCATTCAGCCCCTCGAGCCAGTTACACAGGAACAGCAGGAGGCCATTCAACCCCTGGAGCCAGTTACTCAGGAACAGGAGGAGGCCATTCAGCCCCTCGAGCCTGTTACACAGGAACAGGAGGAGGCCATTCAGCCCCTTGAGACTGTTACACAGGAACAGGAGGAGGCCCAATCAGCCCGTCGATCCTATTACACATGAACAGGAGGAGGCCCATTCAGCCCCTCGAGACTGTTATACAGGAACAGGAGGAGGCCATTTAGCCCTTCGAGCCTATTGCACAGGAACAGGAGGAGGCCTATTCAGCCCTTCGAGCCAGTTACACAGGAACAGGAGGAGGCCCATTCAGCCCCTCGAGCCTGTTACACAGGAACAGGAGGAGGCCCATTCAGCCCCTCGAGACTGTTATACAGGAACAGGAGGAGGCCATTCAGCCCATCAAGCCTGTTACACAGGAAGAGGAGGAGGCCATTCAGCCCATCAAGCCTGTTACACAGGAAGAGGAGGAGGCCCATTCAGCCCCTCGAGCCTGTTACACAGGAACAGGAGGAGGCCCATTCAGCCCCTCGATCCTCTTACACAGGAAGAGGAGGAGGCCCATTCAGCCCCTCGAGACTGTTACACAGGAACAGGAGGAGGCCATTCAGTCCATCGATCCTGTTACACAGGAACAGGAGGAGGCCCATTCAGCCCCTCGATCCTGTTACACAGGAACAGGAGGAGGCCCATTCAGCCTCTCGAGCCTGTTACACAGGAATAGGAGGAGGCCCATTCAGCCCCTCGAGACTGTTATACAGGAACAGGAGGAGGCCATTCAGCCCATCAATCATGTTACACAGGAACAGGAGGTGGCCCATTCAGCCCCTCGAACCTGTTACACAGGAACAGGAGGATGCCATTCAGCCTCTCGAACATTCTACAGAAGAACAGGAGGAGGCCCATTCAGCCCCTTGAACCTGGTACACAGGAACAGGAGGGGGCCATTCAGCCCCTGGAGCCTGTTACACAGGAACAGGAGGGGGCCATTCAGCACCTCGAACCTGTTACACAAGAACAGGAGGAGGCCCATTCAGCTCCTCGAGCCTGTTACACAGGAATAGGAAGAGGCCATCCAGCCCCTCGAGCCTGTTAGACAGGAACAGGAGCAGGCCATTCAGTCCCTCGAGCCTATTACAGAGGGACAGCAGGAGGCCATTCAGCCCCTCGAGCCAGTTACACAGGAACAGGAGGGGGCCCATTCAGCCCCTCGAGCCGGTTACACAGGAACAGAAGCAGGCCATTCAGTACCTCGAGCCTATTACAGAGGGACAGCAGGAGGCCATTCAGCCGCTCGAGCCAGTTACACAGGAACAGGAGGAGACCCATTCAGCCCCTCGAGACTGTTATACAGGAACAGGAGGAGGCCATTCAGTACCTCGAGCCTATTACAGAGGGACAGCAGGAGGCCATTCAGCCCCTCGAGCCAGTTACACAGGAACAGCAGAAGGCCCATTAAGCCCCTCGAACCTGTTACATAGGAACAGGAGGAGGCCATTCAGCCCCTTGAGCCTGTTACACAGGAACAGGAGGAGGCCCATTCAGCCCCTCGAGCCTGTTACACAGGAACAGGAGGAGGCCCATTCAGGCCCTCGAGACTGTTCCACAGGTGCAGCAGGAGGCTCATTCAGCCCCTCGAGACTGTTATACAGGAACAGGAGGAGGCCCATTCAGCCCCTCGAGCCTATTGCACAGGAACAGGAGGGGGCCCATTCAGCCCCGCAACCCTGTTACGGAGGAACAGGAGGAGACCCATTCAGCCCCTTGAGCCAGTTACACAGGAACAGGAGGGGGCCCATTCAGCCCCTCGAGCCGGTTACACAGGAACAGAAGCAGGCCATTCAGTACCTCGAGCCTATTACAGAGGGACAGCAGGAGGCCATTCAGCCGCTCGAGCCAGTTACACAGGAACAGGAGGGGGCCCATTCAGACCCTCGAGACTGTTACACAGGAACAGAAGGAGACCCAGTCAGCCCCTCGAGCCTGTTACACAGTAACAACAGCAGGCCATTCAGTCCCTCGAACCAGTTACACAGGAACAGCAGGAGGCCATTCATCCCCTGGAGCCTGTTACACAGGAACAGGAGGAGGCCATTCAGCCCCTCGAGCCAGTTACACAGGAACAGCAGGAGGCCATTCAACCCCTGGAGCCAGTTACTCAGGAACAGGAGGAGGCCATTCAGCCCCTCGAGCCTGTTACACAGGAACAGGAGGAGGCCATTCAGCCCCTTGAGACTGTTACACAGGAACAGGAGGAGGCCATTCAGTCCCTCGATCCTGTTACACAGGAACAGGAGGAGGCCCAATCAGCCCGTCGATCCTATTACACATGAACAGGAGGAGGCCCATTCAGCCCCTCGAGACTGTTATACAGGAACAGGAGGAGGCCATTTAGCCCTTCGAGCCTATTGCACAGGAACAGGAGGAGGCCTATTCAGCCCTTCGAGCCAGTTACACAGGAACAGGAGGAGGCCCATTCAGCCCCTCGAGCCTGTTACACAGGAACAGGAGGAGGCCCATTCAGCCCCTCGAGACTGTTATACAGGAACAGGAGGAGGCCATTCAGCCCATCAAGCCTGTTACACAGGAACAGGAGATGGCCCATTCAGCCCCTCGAACCTGTTACACAGGAACAGGAGGAGGCCCATTCAGCCCCTCGAGACTGTTATACAGGAACAGGAGGAGGCCATTCAGCCCATCAAGCCTGTTACACAGGAACAGGAGATGGCCCATTCAGCCCCTCGAACCTGTTACACAGGAACAGGAGGAGGCCATTCAGCCTCTCGAACCTTCTACAGAAGAACAGGAGGAGGCCCATTCAGCCCCTCGAACCTGGTACACAGGAACAGGAGGAGGCCATTCAGCACCTCGAGCCTGTTACACAGGAACAGCAGGAGGCCATTCAACCCCTGGAGCCAGTTACTCAGGAACAGGAGGAGGCCATTCAGCCCCTCGAGCCTGTTACACAGGAGCAGGAGGACGCCATTCAACCCCTCGAGCCTGTTACACATTCACAGCAGGGGCCCATTCAGCCCCATCGAGCCTGTTACACAGGAACAGGAGGAGGCCATTCAGCCCCTCGAGCCAGTTAGACAGGAACAGGAGGAGGCCATTCAGCCCCTCGAGCCAGTTACAGAGGAACAGCAGGACGCCAATTCAGCCCTTCGAGCCTGTTACACAGGAACAGGAGGAGGCCCATTCAGCCCCTCGAGACTGTTACACAGGAACAGGAGGAGGCCATTCACTCCCTCGAGCCTGTTACACAGGAACAGGAGGAGGCCCATTCAGTCCCTCGAGACTGTTACACAGGAACAGGAGGAGGCCATTCAGTCCCTCGAACCAGTTACACAGGAACAGGAGGAGGCCATTCAGCCCCTCGAACCAGTTACACAGGAACAGGAGGAGGCCATTCAGCCCCGCAACCCTGTTACGGAGGAACAGCAGAAGGCCCATTAAGCCCCTCGAACCTGTTACATAGGAACAGGAGGAGGCCCATTCAGCCTCTCGAGCCTGTTACACAGGAATAGGAGGAGGCCCATTCAGCCCCTCGAGACTGTTATACAGGAACAGGAGGAGGCCATTCAGCCCATCAATCATGTTACACAGGAACAGGAGGTGGCCCATTCAGCCCCTCGAACCTGTTACACAGGAACAGGAGGATGCCATTCAGCCTCTCGAACATTCTACAGAAGAACAGGAGGAGGCCCATTCACCCCTCGAACCTGGAACACAGGAACAGGAGGGGGCCATTCAGCCCCTGGAGCCTGTAACACAGGAACAGGAGGAGGCCATTCAGCACCTCGAGCCTGTTACACAAGAACAGGAGGAGGCCATCCAGCCCCTCGAGCCTGTTAGACAGGAACAGGAGCAGGCCATTCAGTCCCTCGAGCCTATTACATAGGGACAGCAGGAGGCCATTCAGCCCCTCGAGCCAGTTACACAGGAACAGCAGAAGGCCCATTAAGCCCCTCGAACCTGTTACATAGGAACAGGAGGAGGCCATTCAGCCCCTTGAGCCTGTTACACAGGAACAGGAGGAGGCCCATTCAGCCCCTCGAGCCTGTTACACAGGAACAGGAGGAGGCCCATTCAGGCCCTCGAGACTGTTCCACAGGTGCAGCAGGAGGCTCATTCAGCCCCTCGAGACTGTTATACAGGAACAGGAGGAGGCCATTCAGCCCCTCGAGCCTATTGCACAGGAACAGGAGGGGGCCCATTCAGCCCCGCAACCCTGTTACGGAGGAACAGGAGGAGACCCATTCAGCCCCTTGAGCCAGTTACACAGGAACAGCAGGAGGCCCATTCAGCCCCTCGAGCCTGTTACACAGGAACAGGAGGAGACCCATTCAGCCCCTCGAGACTGTTATACAGGAACAGGAGGAGGCCATTCAGTACCTCGAGCCTATTACAGAGGGACAGCAGGAGGCCATTCAGCCGCTCGAGCCAGTTACACAGGAACAGGAGGGGCCCATTCAGCCCCTCGAGCCTGCTACACAGTAACAAGAGCAGGCCATTCAGTCCCTCGAGCCAGTTACACAGGAACAGCAGGAGGCCATTCATCCCCTGGAGCCAGTTCTCAGGAACAGGAGGAGGCCATTCAGCCCCTCGAGCCTGTTACACAGGAACAGGAGGAGGCCATTCAGCCCTTAGTGACTGTTACACAGGAACAGGAGGAGGCCATTCAGTCCCTTGAGCCTGTTACACAGGAACAGGAGGAGGCCCATTCAGCCCCTCGAGCCTGTTACACAGGAACAGGAGGAGGCCCATTCAGCCCCTCGATCCTCTTACACAGGAAGAGGAGGAGGCCCATTCAGCCCCTCGAGACTGTTACACAGGAACAGGAGGAGGCCATTCAGTCCATCGATCCTGTTACACAGGAACAGGAGGAGGCCCATTCAGCCCCTCGATCCTGTTACACAGGAACAACAGCAGGCCATTCAGTCCCTTGAACCAGTTACACAGGAACAGCAGGAGGCCATTCATCCCCTGGAGCCTGTTACACAGGAACAGGAGGATGCCATTCAGCCCCTCAAGACTGTTACACAGGAACAGGAGGGGGCCGATTCAGCCCCTCGAGACTGTTACACAGGAACAGGAGGAGGCCATTCAGTCCCTCGATCCTGTTACACAGGAACAGGAGGAGGCCCATTCAGCCCCTAGACACTGTTACACAGGAACAGGAGGAGGCCATTCACTCCCTCGAGCCTGTTATACAGGAACAGGAGGAGGCCCATTCAGTCCCTCGAGACTGTTACACAGGAACAGGAGGAGGCCATTCAGCCCCTCGAACCAGTTACACAGGAACAGGAGGAGGCCATTCAGCCCCTCGAACCAGTTACACAGGAACAGGAGGAGGCCATTCAGCCCCGCAACCCTGTTACGGAGGAACAGCAGAAGGCCCATTAAGCCCCTCGAGCCTGTTACACAGGAACAGGAGGAGGCCCATTCAGCCCCTCGAGACTGTTACACAGGAACAGGAGGAGGCCATTCAGTCCATCGATCCTGTTACACAGGAACAGGAGGAGGCCCATTCAGCCCCTCGATCCTGTTACACAGGAACAGGAGGAGGCCCATTCAGCCTCTCGAGCCTGTTACACAGGAATAGGAGGAGGCCCATTCAGCCCCTCGAGACTGTTATACAGGAACAGGAGGAGGCCATTCAGCCCATCAATCATGTTACACAGGAACAGGAGGTGGCCCATTCAGCCCCTCGAACCTGTTACACAGGAACAGGAGGATGCCATTCAGCCTCTCGAACATTCTACAGAAGAACAGGAGGAGGCCCATTCAGCCCCTCGAACCTGGTACACAGGAACAGGAGGGGGCCATTCAGCCCCTGGAGCCTGTTACACAGGAACAGGAGGAGGCCATTCAGCACCTCGAACCTGTTACACAAGAACAGGAGGAGGCCCATTCAGCTCCTCGAGCCTGTTACACAGGAATAGGAAGAGGCCATCCAGCCCCTCGAGCCTGTTAGACAGGAACAGGAGCAGGCCATTCAGTCCCTCGAGCCTATTACAGAGGGACAGCAGGAGGCCATTCAGCCCCTCGAGCCAGTTACACAGGAACAGGAGGGGGCCCATTCAGCCCCTCGAGCCGGTTACACAGGAACAGAAGCAGGCCATTCAGTACCTCGAGCCTATTACAGAGGGACAGCAGGAGGCCATTCAGCCGCTCGAGCCAGTTACACAGGAACAGGAGGGGGCCCATTCAGACCCTCGAGACTGTTACACAGGAACAGAAGGAGACCCAGTCAGCCCCTCGAGCCTGTTACACAGTAACAACAGCAGGCCATTCAGTCCCTCGAACCAGTTACACAGGAACAGCAGGAGGCCATTCATCCCCTGGAGCCTGTTACACAGGAACAGGAGGAGGCCATTCAGCCCATCGAGCCAGTTAGACAGGAACAGGAGCAGGCCATTCAGTCCCTCGAGCCTATTACAGAGGGACAGCAGGAGGCCATTCAGCCGCTCGAGCCAGTTACACAGGAACAGGAGGGGGCCCATTCAGCCCCTCGAGACTGTTACACAGGAACAGAAGGAGACCCAGTCAGCCCCTCGAGCCTGTTAGACAGTAACAACAGCAGGCCATTCAGTCCCTCGAACCAGTTACACAGGAACAGCAGGAGGCCATTCATCCCCTGGAGCCTGTTACACAGGAACAGGAGGAGGCCATTCAGCCCCTCGAGCCAGTTACACAGGAACAGCAGGAGGCCATTCAACCCCTGGAGCCAGTTACTCAGGAACAGGAGGAGGCCATTCAGCCCCAAAGCCTGTTACACAGGAACAGGAGGAGGCCATTCAGCCCCTTGAGACTGTTACACAGGAACAGGAGGAGGCCATTCAGTCCCTCGATCCTGTTACACAGGAACAGGAGGAGGCCCAATCAGCCCGTCGATCCTATTACACATGAACAGGAGGAGGCCCATTCAGCCCCTCGAGACTGTTATACAGGAACAGGAGGAGGCCATTTAGCCCTTCGAGCCTATTGCACAGGAACAGGAGGAGGCCTATTCAGCCCTTCGAGCCAGTTACACAGGAACAGGAGGAGGCCCATTCAGCCCCTCGAGCCTGTTACACAGGAACAGGAGGAGGCCCATTCAGCCCCTCGAGACTGTTATACAGGAACAGGAGGAGGCCATTCAGCCCATCAAGCCTGTTACACAGGAACAGGAGATGGCCCATTCAGCCCCTCGAACCTGTTACACAGGAACAGGAGGAGGCCCATTCAGCCCCTCGAGACCGTTATACATGAACAGGAGGAGGCCATTCAGCCCCTCGATCCTGTTACACAGGAACAGGAGATGGCCCATTCAGCCCCTCGAACCTGTTACACAGGAACAGGAGGAGGCCATTCAGCCTCTCGAACCTTCTACAGAAGAACAGGAGGAGGCCATTCAGCCCGTCGACCCTGTTACACAGGAACAGGGGGAGGCTCAATTTTGCCCCTCGAGCCTGTTGCACAGGAACAGGAGGAGGCACATTCAGCCCCTCGAACCTGTTACACAGGAACAGGAGGAGGCCATTCAGCCTCTCGAACCTTCTACAGAAGAACAGGAGGAGGCCATTCAGCCCGTCGACCCTGTTACACAGGAACAGGGGGAGGCTCAATTTTGCCCCTCGAGCCTGTTACACAGGAACAGGAGGAGGCCCATTCCGCCAATCGACCCTGTTACACAGGAAGAGGAGGAGACCATTCAGCCCCTCGAGCCTGTTACACAGGAAGAGGAGGAGACCATTCAGCCCCTCGAGGCTGCTCATAGGAAGAGGAGGAGGCCATTCAGCCCCTCGAGCCTGTTACACAGGAACAGGAGGAGGCTATTCAGCACCTCGAGCCTGTTGCACAGGAACAGGAGAAGGACATTCAGCCCCTCGAGCCTGTTACACAGGAACAGGAGGACGCCATTCAGCCCCTCAATACTGTTACACAGGAACAGGAGAGGGCCGATTCAGCCCCTCGACACTGTTACACAGGAACAGGAGGAGGCCATTCAGTCCCTCGATCCTGTTACACAGGAACAGGAGGAGGCCCATTCAGCCCCTCGAGACTGTTATACAGGAACAGGAGGAGGCCATTCAGCCCATCAAGCCTGTTACACAGGAACAGGAGATGGCCCATTCAGCCCCTCGAACCTGTTACACAGGAACAGGAGGAGGCCCATTCAGCCCCTCGAGACTGTTATACAGGAACAGGAGGAGGCCATTCAGCCCATCAAGCCTGTTACACAGGAACAGGAGATGGCCCATTCAGCCCCTCGAACCTGTTACACAGGAACAGGAGGAGGCCATTCAATCCCTCGATCCTGTTACACAGGAAAAGGAGGAGGCCCATTCAGCCCCTCGAGACTGTTACACAGGAACAGGAGGAGGCCATTCACTCCCTCGAGCCTGTTATACAGGAACAGGAGGAGGCCCATTCAGTCCCTCGAGACTGTTACACAGGAACAGGAGGAGGCCATTCAGTCCCTCGAACCAGTTACACAGGAACAGGAGGAGGCCATTCAGCCCCTCGAACCAGTTACACAGGAACAGGAGGAGGCCATTCAGCCCCGCAACCCTGTTACGGAGGAACAGCAGAAGGCCCATTAAGCCCCTCGAACCTGTTACATAGGAACAGGAGGAGGCCATTCAGCCCCTTGAGCCTGTTACACAGGAACAGGAGGAGGCCCATTCAGCCCCTCGAGCCTGTTACACAGGAACAGGAAGAGGCCGTTCAGCCCCTCGAGCCTGTTACACAGGAACAGGAGGAGACCATTCAGCACCTCGAACAAGTTACACGGAACAGGAGGAGGCCCATTCAGCCCCTCGAGTCTGTTACACAGGAACAGGAGGAGCCCATTCAGCCTCTCGCGCCTATTTCACAGGAACAGGAGGAGGCCCATTCAGCCCCTCGAACCTTCTACAGAAGAACAGGAGGAGGCCCATTTAGCCCCTCGATCCTGTTACACAGGAACAGGTGGAGGCCCATTCAGCCCCTCGATCCTGTTACACAGGAACAGGAGGAGGCCCATTTAGCCCCTCGATCCTGTTACACAGGAACAGGAGGAGGCCCATTCAGCCCCTCGAGACTGTTACACAGGAAAAGGAGGAGGCCATTCAGTCCCTCGATCCTGTTACACAGGAACAGGAGGAGGCCCATTCAGCCCCTCGAGACTGTTACACAGGAACAGGAGGAGGCCATTCACTCCCTCGAGCCTGTTATACAGGAACAGGAGGAGGCCCATTCAGTCCCTCGAGACTGTTACACAGGAACAGCTGAAGGCCCATTAAGCCCCTCGAACCTGTTACATAGGAACAGGAGGAGGCCATTCACTCCCTCGAGCCTATTACATAGGGACAGCAGGAGGCCATTCAGCCCCTCGAGCCAGTTACACAGGAACAGCAGAAGGCCCATTAAGCCCCTCGAACCTGTTACATAGGAACAGGAGGAGGCCATTCAGCCCCTTGAGCCTGTTACACAGGAACAGGAGGAGGCCCATTCAGCCCCTCGAGCCTGTTACACAGGAACAGGAGGAGGCCCATTCAGGCCCTCGAGACTGTTCCACAGGTGCAGCAGGAGGCTCATTCAGCCCCTCGAGACTGTTATACAGGAACAGGAGGAGGCCCATTCAGCCCCTCGAGCCTATTGCACAGGAACAGGAGGGGGCCCATTCAGCCCCGCAACCCTGTTACGGAGGAACAGGAGGAGACCCATTCAGCCCCTTGAGCCAGTTACACAGGAACAGGAGGGGGCCCATTCAGCCCCTCGAGCCGGTTACACAGGAACAGAAGCAGGCCATTCAGTACCTCGAGCCTATTACAGAGGGACAGCAGGAGGCCATTCAGCCGCTCGAGCCAGTTACACAGGAACAGGAGGAGGCCCATTCAGACCCTCGAGACTGTTACACAGGAACAGAAGGAGACCCAGTCAGCCCCTCGAGCCTGTTACACAGTAACAACAGCAGGCCATTCAGTCCCTCGAACCAGTTACACAGGAACAGCAGGAGGCCATTCATCCCCTGGAGCCTGTTACACAGGAACAGGAGGAGGCCATTCAGCCCCTCGAGCCAGTTGCACAGGAACAGCAGGAGGCCATTCAACCCCTGGAGCCAGTTACTCAGGAACAGGAGGAGGCCATTCAGCCCCTCGAGCCTGTTACACAGGAACAGGAGGAGGCCATTCAGCCCCTTGAGACTGTTACACAGGAACAGGAGGAGGCCATTCAGTCCCTCGATCCTGTTACACAGGAACAGGAGGAGGCCCAATCAGCCCGTCGATCCTATTACACATGAACAGGAGGAGGCCCATTCAGCCCCTCGAGACTGTTATACAGGAACAGGAGGAGGCCATTTAGCCCTTCGAGCCTATTGCACAGGAACAGGAGGAGGCCTATTCAGCCCTTCGAGCCAGTTACACAGGAACAGGAGGAGGCCCATTCAGCCCCTCGAGCCTGTTACACAGGAACAGGAGGAGGCCCATTCAGCCCCTCGAGACTGTTATACAGGAACAGGAGGAGGCCATTCAGCCCATCAAGCCTGTTACACAGGAACAGGAGATGGCCCATTCAGCCCCTCGAACCTGTTACACAGGAACAGGAGGAGGCCCATTCAGCCCCTCGAGACTGTTATACAGGAACAGGAGGAGGCCATTCAGCCCATCAAGCCTGTTACACAGGAACAGGAGATGGCCCATTCAGCCCCTCGAACCTGTTACACAGGAACAGGAGGAGGCCATTCAGCCTCTCGAACCTTCTACAGAAGAACAGGAGGAGGCCCATTCAGCCCCTCGAACCTGGTACACAGGAACAGGAGGAGGCCATTCAGCACCTCGAGCCTGTTACACAGGAACAGCAGGAGGCCATTCAACCCCTGGAGCCAGTTACTCAGGAACAGGAGGAGGCCATTCAGCCCCTCGAGCCTGTTACACAGGAACAGGAGGACGTTCAGCCCCTCGAGCCTGTTACACAGGAGCAGGAGGACGCCATTCAACCCCTCGAGCCTGTTACACATTCACAGCAGGGGCCCATTCAGCCCCATCGAGCCTGTTACACAGGAACAGGAGGAGGCCATTCAGCCCCTCGAGCCAGTTAGACAGGAACAGGAGGAGGCCATTCAGCCCCTCGAGCCAGTTACAGAGGAACAGCAGGACGCCAATTCAGCCCTTCGAGCCTGTTACACAGGAACAGGAGGAAGCCCATTCCGCCATTCGAGCCTGTTACACAGGAACATGAGGAGTCCCATTCAGCCCCTCGAGTCTGTTACACAGGAACAGGAGGAGGCCATTCAGCCCGTCGACCCTGTTACACAGGAACAGGGGGAGGCTCAATTTTGCCCCTCGAGCCTGTTGCACAGGAACAGGAGGAGGCACATTCAGCCCCTCGAGCCTGTTACACAGGAACAGGAGGCCATTCAGTCCCCGAGCCTGTTACACAGGAACAGGAAGAGGCCCATTCCGCCAATCGACCCTGTTACACAGGAAGAGGAGGAGACCATTCAGCCCCTCGAGCCTGTTACACAGGAAGAGGAGGAGACCATTCAGCCCCTCGAGGCTGTTCATAGGAAGAGGAGGAGGCCATTCAGCCCCTCGAGCCTGTTACACAGGAACAGGAGGAGGCTATTCAGCACCTCGAGCCTGTTGCACAGGAACAGGAGAAGGACATTCAGCCCCTCGAGCCTGTTACACAGGAACAGGAGGACGCCATTCAGCCCCTCAAGACTGTTACACAGGAACAGGAGGGGGCCGATTCAGCCCCTCGAGACTGTTACACAGGAACAGGAGGAGGCCATTCAGTCCCTCGATCCTGTTACACAGGAACAGGAGGAGGCCCATTCAGCCCCTCGAGACTGTTACACAGGAACAGGAGGAGGCCATTCACTCCCTCGAGCCTGTTATACAGGAACAGGAGGAGGCCCATTCAGTCCCTCGAGACTGTTACACAGGAACAGGAGGAGGCCATTCAGTCCCTCGAACCAGTTACACAGGAACAGGAGGAGGCCATTCAGCCCCTCGAACCAGTTACACAGGAACAGGAGGAGGCCATTCAGCCCCGCAACCCTGTTACGGAGGAACAGCAGAAGGCCCATTAAGCCCCTCGAACCTGTTACATAGGAACAGGAGGAGGCCCATTCAGCCTCTCGAGCCTGTTACACAGGAATAGGAGGAGGCCCATTCAGCCCCTCGAGACTGTTATACAGGAACAGGAGGAGGCCATTCAGCCCATCAATCATGTTACACAGGAACAGGAGGTGGCCCATTCAGCCCCTCGAACCTGTTACACAGGAACAGGAGGATGCCATTCAGCCTCTCGAACATTCTACAGAAGAACAGGAGGAGGCCCATTCACCCCTCGAACCTGGAACACAGGAACAGGAGGGGGCCATTCAGCCCCTGGAGCCTGTAACACAGGAACAGGAGGAGGCCATTCAGCACCTCGAGCCTGTTACACAAGAACAGGAGGAGGCCATCCAGCCCCTCGAGCCTGTTAGACAGGAACAGGAGCAGGCCATTCAGTCCCTCGAGCCTATTACATAGGGACAGCAGGAGGCCATTCAGCCCCTCGAGCCAGTTACACAGGAACAGCAGAAGGCCCATTAAGCCCCTCGAACCTGTTACATAGGAACAGGAGGAGGCCATTCAGCCCCTTGAGCCTGTTACACAGGAACAGGAGGAGGCCCATTCAGCCCCTCGAGCCTGTTACACAGGAACAGGAGGAGGCCCATTCAGGCCCTCGAGACTGTTCCACAGGTGCAGCAGGAGGCTCATTCAGCCCCTCGAGACTGTTATACAGGAACAGGAGGAGGCCATTCAGCCCCTCGAGCCTATTGCACAGGAACAGGAGGGGGCCCATTCAGCCCCGCAACCCTGTTACGGTGGAACAGGAGGAGACCCATTCAGCCCCTTGAGCCAGTTACACAGGAACAGCAGGAGGCCCATTCAGCCCCTCGAGCCTGTTACACAGGAACAGGAGGAGACCCATTCAGCCCCTCGAGACTGTTATACAGGAACAGGAGGAGGCCATTCAGTACCTCGAGCCTATTACAGAGGGACAGCAGGAGGCCATTCAGCCGCTCGAGCCAGTTACACAGGAACAGGAGGGGCCCATTCAGCCCCTCGAGCCTGCTACACAGTAACAAGAGCAGGCCATTCAGTCCCTCGAGCCAGTTACACAGGAACAGCAGGAGGCCATTCATCCCCTGGAGCCAGTTCTCAGGAACAGGAGGAGGCCATTCAGCCCCTCGAGCCTGTTACACAGGAACAGGAGGAGGCCATTCAGCCCTTAGTGACTGTTACACAGGAACAGGAGGAGGCCATTCAGTCCCTTGAGCCTGTTACACAGGAACAGGAGGAGGCCCATTCAGCCCCTCGAGCCTGTTACACAGGAACAGGAGGAGGCCCATTCAGCCCCTCGATCCTCTTACACAGGAAGAGGAGGAGGCCCATTCAGCCCCTCGAGACTGTTACACAGGAACAGGAGGAGGCCATTCAGTCCATCGATCCTGTTACACAGGAACAGGAGGAGGCCCATTCAGCCCCTCGATCCTGTTACACAGGAACAACAGCAGGCCATTCAGTCCCTTGAACCAGTTACACAGGAACAGCAGGAGGCCATTCATCCCCTGGAGCCTGTTACACAGGAACAGGAGGATGCCATTCAGCCCCTCAAGACTGTTACACAGGAACAGGAGGGGGCCGATTCAGCCCCTCGAGACTGTTACACAGGAACAGGAGGAGGCCATTCAGTCCCTCGATCCTGTTACACAGGAACAGGAGGAGGCCCATTCAGCCCCTAGACACTGTTACACAGGAACAGGAGGAGGCCATTCACTCCCTCGAGCCTGTTATACAGGAACAGGAGGAGGCCCATTCAGTCCCTCGAGACTGTTACACAGGAACAGGAGGAGGCCATTCAGCCCCTCGAACCAGTTACACAGGAACAGGAGGAGGCCATTCAGCCCCTCGAACCAGTTACACAGGAACAGGAGGAGGCCATTCAGCCCCGCAACCCTGTTACGGAGGAACAGCAGAAGGCCCATTAAGCCCCTCGAGCCTGTTACACAGGAACAGGAGGAGGCCCATTCAGCCCCTCGAGACTGTTACACAGGAACAGGAGGAGGCCATTCAGTCCATCGATCCTGTTACACAGGAACAGGAGGAGGCCCATTCAGCCCCTCGATCCTGTTACACAGGAACAGGAGGAGGCCCATTCAGCCTCTCGAGCCTGTTACACAGGAATAGGAGGAGGCCCATTCAGCCCCTCGAGACTGTTATACAGGAACAGGAGGAGGCCATTCAGCCCATCAATCATGTTACACAGGAACAGGAGGTGGCCCATTCAGCCCCTCGAACCTGTTACACAGGAACAGGAGGATGCCATTCAGCCTCTCGAACATTCTACAGAAGAACAGGAGGAGGCCCATTCAGCCCCTCGAACCTGGTACACAGGAACAGGAGGGGGCCATTCAGCCCCTGGAGCCTGTTACACAGGAACAGGAGGAGGCCATTCAGCACCTCGAACCTGTTACACAAGAACAGGAGGAGGCCCATTCAGCTCCTCGAGCCTGTTACACAGGAATAGGAAGAGGCCATCCAGCCCCTCGAGCCTGTTAGACAGGAACAGGAGCAGGCCATTCAGTCCCTCGAGCCTATTACAGAGGGACAGCAGGAGGCCATTCAGCCCCTCGAGCCAGTTACACAGGAACAGGAGGGGGCCCATTCAGCCCCTCGAGCCGGTTACACAGGAACAGAAGCAGGCCATTCAGTACCTCGAGCCTATTACAGAGGGACAGCAGGAGGCCATTCAGCCGCTCGAGCCAGTTACACAGGAACAGGAGGGGGCCCATTCAGACCCTCGAGACTGTTACACAGGAACAGAAGGAGACCCAGTCAGCCCCTCGAGCCTGTTACACAGTAACAACAGCAGGCCATTCAGTCCCTCGAACCAGTTACACAGGAACAGCAGGAGGCCATTCATCCCCTGGAGCCTGTTACACAGGAACAGGAGGAGGCCATTCAGCCCATCGAGCCAGTTAGACAGGAACAGGAGCAGGCCATTCAGTCCCTCGAGCCTATTACAGAGGGACAGCAGGAGGCCATTCAGCCGCTCGAGCCAGTTACACAGGAACAGGAGGGGGCCCATTCAGCCCCTCGAGACTGTTACACAGGAACAGAAGGAGACCCAGTCAGCCCCTCGAGCCTGTTAGACAGTAACAACAGCAGGCCATTCAGTCCCTCGAACCAGTTACACAGGAACAGCAGGAGGCCATTCATCCCCTGGAGCCTGTTACACAGGAACAGGAGGAGGCCATTCAGCCCCTCGAGCCAGTTACACAGGAACAGCAGGAGGCCATTCAACCCCTGGAGCCAGTTACTCAGGAACAGGAGGAGGCCATTCAGCCCCAAAGCCTGTTACACAGGAACAGGAGGAGGCCATTCAGCCCCTTGAGACTGTTACACAGGAACAGGAGGAGGCCATTCAGTCCCTCGATCCTGTTACACAGGAACAGGAGGAGGCCCAATCAGCCCGTCGATCCTATTACACATGAACAGGAGGAGGCCATTCAGTCCCTCGATCCTGTTACACAGGAACAGGAGGAGGCCCAATCAGCCCGTCGATCCTATTACACATGAACAGGAGGAGGCCCATTCAGCCCCTCGAGACTGTTATACAGGAACAGGAGGAGGCCATTTAGCCCTTCGAGCCTATTGCACAGGAACAGGAGGAGGCCTATTCAGCCCTTCGAGCCTGTTCCACAGGAACAGGAGGAGGCCCATTCAGCCCCTCGAGCCTGTTACACAGGAACAGGAGGAGGCCCATTCAGCCCCTCGAGACTGTTATACAGGAACAGGAGGAGGCCATTCAGCCCATCAAGCCTGTTACACAGGAACAGGAGATGGCCCATTCAGCCCCTCGAACCTGTTACACAGGAACAGGAGGAGGCCCATTCAGCCCCTCGAGACCGTTATACATGAACAGGAGGAGGCCATTCAGCCCCTCGATCCTGTTACACAGGAACAGGAGATGGCCCATTCAGCCCCTCGAACCTGTTACACAGGAACAGGAGGAGGCCATTCAGCCTCTCGAACCTTCTACAGAAGAACAGGAGGAGGCCATTCAGCCCGTCGACCCTGTTACACAGGAACAGGGGGAGGCTCAATTTTGCCCCTCGAGCCTGTTGCACAGGAACAGGAGGAGGCACATTCAGCCCCTCGAGCCTGTTACACAGGAACAGGAGGAGGCCCATTCCGCCAATCGACCCTGTTACACAGGAAGAGGAGGAGACCATTCAGCCCCTCGAGCCTGTTACACAGGAAGAGGAGGAGACCATTCAGCCCCTCGAGGCTGCTCATAGGAAGAGGAGGAGGCCATTCAGCCCCTCGAGCCTGTTACACAGGAACAGGAGGAGGCTATTCAGCACCTCGAGCCTGTTGCACAGGAACAGGAGAAGGACATTCAGCCCCTCGAGCCTGTTACACAGGAACAGGAGGACGCCATTCAGCCCCTCAATACTGTTACACAGGAACAGGAGAGGGCCGATTCAGCCCCTCGAGACTGTTACACAGGAACAGGAGGAGGCCATTCAGTCCCTCGATCCTGTTACACAGGAACAGGAGGAGGCCCATTCAGCCCCTCGAGACTGTTACACAGGAACAGGAGGAGGCCATTCACTCCCTCGACCTTGTTATACAGGAACAGGAGGAGGCCCATTCAGTCCCTCGAGACTGTTACACAGGAACAGGAGGAGGCCATTCAGTCCCTCGAACCAGTTACACAGGAACAGGAGGAGGCCATTCAGCCCCGCAACCCTGTTACGGAGGAACAGCAGAAGGCCCATTAAGCCCCTCGAACCTGTTACATAGGAACAGGAGGAGGTCATTCAGCCCCTTGAGCCTGTTACACAGGAACAGGAGGAGGCCCATTCAGCCCCTCGAGACTGTTACACAGGAACAGGAGGAGGCCATTCAGTCCATCGAACCTGTTACACAGAAACAGGAGGAGGCCCATTCAGCCTCTCGAGCCTGTTACACAGGAATAGGAGGAGGCCCATTCAGCCCCTCGAGACTGTTATACAGGAACAGGAGGAGGCCATTCAGCCCATCAATCATGTTACACAGGAACTGGAGTTGGCCCATTCAGCCCCTCGAACCTGTTACACAGGAACAGGAGGATGCCATTCAGCCTCTCGAACATTCTACAGAAGAACAGGAGGAGGCCCATTCAGCCCCTCGAACCTGGAACACAGGAACAGGAGAGGGCCATTCAGCCCCTGGAGCCTGTTACACAGGAACAGGAGGAGGCCATTCAGCACCTCGAGCCTGTTACACAAGAACAGGAGGAGGCCCATTCAGCCGCTCGAGCCAGTTACACAGGAACAGGAGGGGGCCCATTCAGCCCCTCGAGACTGTTACACAGGAACAGAAGGAGACCCAGTCAGCCCCTCGAGCCTGTTACACAGTAACAACAGCAGGCCATTCAGTCCCTCGAACCAGTTACACAGGAACAGCAGGAGGCCATTCATCCCCTGGAGCCTGTTACATAGGAACAGGAGGAGGCCATTCAGCCCCTCGAGCCAGTTACACAGGAACAGCAGGAGGCCATTCAACCCCTGGAGCCAGTTACTCAGGAACAGGAGGAGGCCATTCAGCCCCTCGAGCCTGTTACACAGGAACAGGAGGAGGCCATTCAGCCCCTTGAGACTGTTACACAGGAACAGGAGGAGGCCATTCAGTCCCTCGATCCTGTTACACAGGAACAGGAGGAGGCCCAATCAGCCCGTCGATCCTGTTACACATGAACAGCAGGAGGCCCATTCAGCCCCTCGAGACTGTTACACAGGAACAGGAGAAGGCCATTCAGTCCCTCGAACCAGTTACACAGGAACAGGAGGAGGCCATTCAGCCCCTCGAACCAGTTACACAGGAACAGGAGGAGGCCCATTCAGCCCCGCAACCCTGTTACGGAGGAACAGCAGAAGGCCCATTAAGCCCCTCGAACCTGTTACATAGGAACAGGAGGAGGCCATTCAGCCCCTTGAGCCTGTTACACAGGAACAGGAGGAGGCCCATTCAGCCCCTCGAGCCTGTTACACAGGAACAGGAGGAGGCCCATTCAGCCCCTCGATCCTCTTACACAGGAAGAGGAGGAGGCCCATTCAGCCCCTCGAGACTGTTACACAGGAACAGGAGGAGGCCATTCAGTCCATCGATCCTGTTACACAGGAACAGGAGGAGGCCCATTCAGCCCCTCGATCCTGTTGCACAGAAACAGGAGGAGGCAAATTCAGCCTCTCGAGCCTGTTACACAGGAATAGGAGGAGGCCCATTCAGCCCCTCGAGACTGTTATACAGGAACAGGAGGAGGCCATTCAGCCCATCAATCATGTTACACAGGAACAGGAGGAGACCATTCAGCCCCTCGAACCTGTTACACAGGAACAGGAGGATGCCATTCAGCCTCTCGAACATTCTACAGAAGAACAGGAGGAGGCCCATTCAGCCCCTCGAACCTGGAACACAGGAACAGGAGGGGGCCATTCAGCCCCTGGAGCCTGTTACACAGGAACAGGAGGAGGCCATTCAGCACCTCGAGCCTGTTACACAAGAACAGGAGGAGGCCCATTCAGCCGCTCGAGCCAGTTACACAGGAACAGGAGGGGGCCCATTCAGCCCCTCGAGACTGTTACACAGGAACAGAAGGAGACCCAGTCAGCCCCTCGAGCCTGTTACACAGTAACAACAGCAGGCCATTCAGTCCCTCGAACCAGTTACACAGGAACAGCAGGAGGCCATTCATCCCCTGGAGCCTGTTACATAGGAACAGGAGGAGGCCATTCAGCCCCTCGAGCCAGTTACACAGGAACAGCAGGAGGCCATTCAACCCCTGGAGCCAGTTACTCAGGAACAGGAGGAGGCCATTCAGCCCCTCGAGCCTGTTACACAGGAACAGGAGGAGGCCATTCAGCCCCTTGAGACTGTTACACAGGAACAGGAGGAGGCCATTCAGTCCCTCGATCCTGTTACACAGGAACAGGAGGAGGCCCAATCAGCCCGTCGATCCTGTTACACATGAACAGGAGGAGGCCCATTCAGCCCCTCGAGACTGTTATACAGGAACAGGAGGAGGCCATTCAGCCCTTCGAGCCTATTGCACAGGAACAGGAGGAGGCCTATTCAGCCCCTCGAGCCAGTTACACAGGAACAGGAGGAGGCCCATTCAGCCCCTTGAGCCTGTTACACAGGAACAGGAGGAGGCCCATTCAGCCCCTCGAGACTGTTATACAGGAACAGGAGGAGGCCATTCAGCCCATCAAGCCTGTTACACAGGAACAGGAGATGGCCCATTCAGCCCCTCGAACCTGTTACACAGGAACAGGAGGAGGCCATTCAGCCTCTCGAACCTTCTACAGAAGAACAGGAGGAGGCCCATTCAGCCCCTCAAACCTGGTACACAGGAACAGGAGGAGGCCATTCAGCACCTCGAGCCTGTTACACAGGAACAGCAGGAGGCCATTCAACCCCTGGAGCCAGTTACTCAGGAACAGGAGGAGGCCATTCAGCCCCTCGAGCCTGTTACACAGGAACAGGAGAAGGACGTTCATCCCCTCGAGCCTGTTACACAAGAGCAGGAGGACGCCATTCAGCCCCTCGAGCCTGTTACACATTCACAGCAGGGGCCCATTCAGCCCCATCGAGCCTGTTACACAGGAACAGGAGGAGGCCATTCAGCCCCTCGAGCCAGTTCGACAGGAACAGGAGGAGGCCATTCAGCCCCTCGAGCCAGTTACAGAGGAACAGCAGGACGCCAATTCAGCCCTTCGAGCCTGTTACACAGGAACAGGAGGAAGCCCATTCCGCCACTCGAGCCTGTTACACAGGAACATGAGGAGTCCCATTCAGCCCCTCGAGTCTGTTACACAGGAACAGGAGGAGGCCATTCAGCCCGTCGACTCTGTTACACAGGAACAGGGGGCGGCTCAATTTTGCCCCTCGAGCCTGTTGCACAGGAACAGGAGGAGGCACATTCAGCCCCTCGAGCCTGTTACACAGGAACAGGAGGCCATTCAGTCCTCGAGCCTGTTACACAGGAACAGGAGGAGGCCCATTCCGCCAATCGACCCTGTTACACAGGAAGAGGAGGAGACCATTCAGCCCCTCGAGCCTGTTACACAGGAAGAGGAGGAGACCATTCAGCCCCTCGAGGCTGTTCATAGGAAGAGGAGGAGGCCATTCAGCCCCTAGAGCCTGTTACACATGAACAGGAGGAGGCCCATTCAGCCACTCGAGACTGTTACACAGGAAAAGGAGGAGGCCATTCAGCCCCACGAGCCTGTTACACAGGAACAGGAGGAGGCCCATTCAGTCCCTCGAGCCTGTTGCACAGGAACAGGAGGACGCCATTCAGCCCCTCGAGCCTGTTACACAGGAACAGGAGGACGCCATTCATCCCCTCGAGCCTGTTACACAGGAACAGGAGGAGGCCATTCAGCCCCTCAAGACTGTTACACAGGAACAGGAGGACGCCATTCAGCCCCTCGAGCCTGTTACACAGGAACAGGAGGAGGCCATTCAGCCCCTCAAGACTGTTACACAGGAACAGGAGGGGGCCGATTCAGCCCCTCAAGACTGTTACACAGGAACAGGAGGAGGCCCATTCAGCCCCTCGAGACTGTTGCACAGGAACAGGAGGAGGCCATTCACTCCCTCGAGCCTGTTTTACAGGAACAGGAGGAGGCCCATTCAGTCCCTCGAGACTGTTACACAGGAACAGGAGGAGGCCATTCAGCCCCTCGAACCAGTTACACAGGAACAGGAGGAGGCCATTCAGCCCCGCAACCCTGTTACGGAGGAACAGCAGAAGGCCCATTAAGCCCCTCGAACCTGTTACATAGGAACAGGAGGAGGCCATTCAGCCCCTTGAGCCTGTTACACAGGAACAGGAGGAGGCCCATTCAGCCCCTCGAGCCTGTTACACAGGAACAGGAAGAGGCCCATTCAGCCCCTCGATCCTCTTACACAGGAAGAGGAGGAGGCCCATTCAGCCCCTCGAGACTTTTACACAGGAACAGGAGGAGGCCATTCAGTCCATCGATCCTGTTACACAGGAACAGGAGGAGGCCCATTCAGCCCCTCGATCCTGTTACACAGGAACAGGAGGAGGCCCATTCAGCCTCTCGAGCCTGTTGCACAGGAATAGGAGGAGGCCCATTCAGCCCCTCGAGACTGTTATACAGGAACAGGAGGAGGCCATTCAGCCCATCAATCATGTTACACAGGAACAGGAGGTGGCCCATTCAGCCCCTCGAACCTGTTACACAGGAACAGGAGGATGCCATTCAGCCCATCAAGCCTGTTACACAGGAACAGGAGATGGCCCATTCAGCCCCTCGAACCTGTTACACAGGAACAGGAGGAGGCCATTCAGCCTCTCAAACCTTCTACAGAAGAACAGGAGGAGGCCCATTCAACCCCTCGAACCTGGTACACAGGAACAGGAGGAGGCCATTCAGCACCTCGAGCCTGTTACACAGGAACAGCAGGAGGCCATTCAACCCCTGGAGCCAGTTACTCAGGAACAGGAGGAGGCCATTCAGCCCCTCGAGCCTGTTACACAGGAACAGGAGAAGGACGTTCAGCCCCTCGAGCCTGTTACACAGGAGCAGGAGGACGCCATTCAGCCCCTCGAGCCTGTTACACATTCACAGCAGGGGCCCATTCAGCCCCATCGAGCCTGTTACACAGGAACAGGAGGAGGCCATTCAGCCCCTCGAGCCAGTTAGACAGGAACAGGAGGAGGCCATTCAGCCCCTCGAGCCTGTTACACAGGAACAGGAGGAAGCCCATTCCGCCACTCGAGCCTGTTACACAGGAACATGAGGAGTCCCATTCAGCCCCTCGAGTCTGTTACACAGGAACAGGAGGAGGCCATTCAGCCCGTCGACCCTGTTACACAGGAACGGGGGAGGCTCAATTTTGCCCCTCGAGCCTGTTGCACAGGAACAGGAGGAGGCACATTCAGCCCCTCGAGCCTGTTACACAGGAACAGGAGGCCATTCAGTCCCCGAGCCTGTTACACAGGAACAGGAGGAGGCCCATTCCGCCAATCGACCCTGTTACACAGGAAGAGGAGGAGACCATTCAGCCCCTCGAGCCTGTTACACAGGAAGAGGAGGAGACCATTCAGCCCCTCGAGGCTGTTCATAGGAAGAGGAGGAGGCCATTCAGCCCCTAGAGCCTGTTACACATGAACAGGAGGAGGCCCATTCAGCCACTCGAGACTGTTACACAGGAACAGGAGGAGGCCATTCAGCCCCACGAGCCTGTTACACAGGAACAGGAGGAGGCCATTCAGCACCTCGAGCCTGTTGCACAGGAACAGGAGGACGCCATTCAGCCCCTCGAGCCTGTTACACAGGAACAGGAGGACGCCATTCATCCCCTCGAGCCTGTTACACAGGAACAGGAGGAGGCCATTCAGCCCCTCGAGCCTGTTACACAGGAACAGGAGGAGGCTATTCAGCACCTCGAGCCTGTTGCACAGGAACAGGAGGACGCCATTCAGCCCCTCGAGCCTGTTACACAGGAACAGGAGGACGCCATTCATCCCCTCGAGCCTGTTACACAGGAACAGGAGGAGGCCATTCAGCCCCTCAAGACTGTTACACAGGAACAGGAGGACGCCATTCAGCCCCTCGAGCCTGTTACACAGGAACAGGAGGAGGCCATTCAGCCCCTCAAGACTGTTACACAGGAACAAGAGGGGGCCGATTCAGCCCCTCGAGCCTGTTACACAGGAACAGGAGGAGGCCATTCAGCCCCTCAAGACTGTTACACAGGAACAGGAGGGGGCCGATTCAGCCCCTCGAGCCTGTTACACAGGAACAGGAAGAGGCCATTCAGTCCCTCGCGACTGTTACACAGGAACAGGAGGAGGCCCATTCAGCCCCTCGAGACTGTTACACAGGAACAGGAGGAGGCCATTCACTCCCTCGAGCCTGTTATACAGGAACAGGAGGAGGCCCATTCAGCCCCTCGAGACTGTTACACAGGAACAGGAGGAGGCCATTCAGCCCCTCGAACCAGTTACACAGCAACAGGAGGAGGCCATTCAGCCCCTCGAACCAGTTACACAGGAACAGGAGGAGGCCATTCAGCCCCGCAACCCTGTTACGGAGGAACAGCAGAAGGCCCATTAAGCCCCTCGAATCTGTTACATAGGAACAGGAGGAGGCCATTCAGCCCCTTGAGCCTGTTACACAGGAGCAGGAGAAAGCCCATTCAGCCCCTCGAGCCTGTTACACAGGAGCAGGAGAAAGCCCATTCAGCACCTCGAGACTGTTCCACAGGAACAGGAGGAAGCCATTCATCCCGTCGACCCTGTTACACAGGAACAGGGGGAGGCTCAATTTTGCCCCTCGAGCCTGTTACACAGGAACAGGAGGAGGCACATTCAGCCCCTCGATCCTGTTACACAGTAACAGGAAGAGGCCATTCAGTCCCTCGAGACTGTTACACAGGAACAGGAGGAGACCATTCAGCCTCTCGAGCCTGTTACACAGGAACAGGAGGAGGCCATTCAGCCCCTCGAAGCAGTTACACAGGAACAGGAAGAGGCCATTCAGCCCATCGAGCCTGTTACACAGGAAGAGGAGGAGACCATTTAGCCCTTCGAGCTTGATACACAGGTTTAGCAGGAGGCCCATTCAGCCCCTCGAGACTGTTATACAGGAACAGGAGGAGTCCATTCAGCCCCTCGAGCCTATTGCACAGGAACAGGAGGAGGCCCAACCAGCCCCTCGAGACTGTTATACAGGAACAGGAGGAGGCCATTCAGCCCATCAAGCCTGTTACACAGGAACAGGAGGTGGCCCATTCAGCCCCTCGAGCCAGTTACACAGGAACAGGAGCAGGCCATTCAGTACCTCGAGCCTATTACAGAGGGACAGCAGGAGGCCATTCAGCCGCTCGAGCCAGTTACACAGGAACAGGAGGGGCCCATTCAGCCCCTCGAGCCTGTTACACAGGAACTGAGGGAGACCCAGTCAGCCCCTCGAGCCTGCTACACAGTATCAAGAGCAGGCCATTCAGTCCCTCGAGCCAGTTACACAGGAACAGCAGGAGGCCATTCATCCCCTGGAGCCAGTTACTCAGGAAAAGGAGGAGGGCATTCAGCCCCTCGAGCCAGTTACACAAGAACAGCAGGAGGCCATTCAATCCCCGGAGCCAGTTACACAGGAACAGGAGGAGGCCCATTCAGCCCCTCGAGTCTGTTACACAGGAACAGGAGGAGGCCATTCAGCCCGTCGACCCTGTTACACAGGAACGGGGGAGGCTCAATTTTGCCCCTCGAGCCTGTTGCACAGGAACAGGAGGAGGCACATTCAGCCCCTCGAGCCTGTTACACAGGAACAGGAGGCCATTCAGTCCCCGAGCCTGTTACACAGGAACAGGAGGAGGCCCATTCCGCCAATCGACCCTGTTACACAGGAAGAGGAGGAGACCATTCAGCCCCTCGAGCCTGTTACACAGGAAGAGGAGGAGACCATTCAGCCCCTCGAGGCTGTTCATAGGAAGAGGAGGAGGCCATTCAGCCCCTAGAGCCTGTTACACATGAACAGGAGGAGGCCCATTCAGCCACTCGAGACTGTTACACAGGAACAGGAGGAGGCCATTCAGCCCCACGAGCCTGTTACACAGGAACAGGAGGAGGCCATTCAGCACCTCGAGCCTGTTGCACAGGAACAGGAGGACGCCATTCAGCCCCTCGAGCCTGTTACACAGGAACAGGAGGACGCCATTCATCCCCTCGAGCCTGTTACACAGGAACAGGAGGAGGCCATTCAGCCCCTCGAGCCTGTTACACAGGAACAGGAGGAGGCTATTCAGCACCTCGAGCCTGTTGCACAGGAACAGGAGGACGCCATTCAGCCCCTCGAGCCTGTTACACAGGAACAGGAGGACGCCATTCATCCCCTCGAGCCTGTTACACAGGAACAGGAGGAGGCCATTCAGCCCCTCAAGACTGTTACACAGGAACAGGAGGACGCCATTCAGCCCCTCGAGCCTGTTACACAGGAACAGGAGGAGGCCATTCAGCCCCTCAAGACTGTTACACAGGAACAAGAGGGGGCCGATTCAGCCCCTCGAGCCTGTTACACAGGAACAGGAGGAGGCCATTCAGCCCCTCAAGACTGTTACACAGGAACAGGAGGGGGCCGATTCAGCCCCTCGAGCCTGTTACACAGGAACAGGAAGAGGCCATTCAGTCCCTCGCGACTGTTACACAGGAACAGGAGGAGGCCCATTCAGCCCCTCGAGACTGTTACACAGGAACAGGAGGAGGCCATTCACTCCCTCGAGCCTGTTATACAGGAACAGGAGGAGGCCCATTCAGCCCCTCGAGACTGTTACACAGGAACAGGAGGAGGCCATTCAGCCCCTCGAACCAGTTACACAGCAACAGGAGGAGGCCATTCAGCCCCTCGAACCAGTTACACAGGAACAGGAGGAGGCCATTCAGCCCCGCAACCCTGTTACGGAGGAACAGCAGAAGGCCCATTAAGCCCCTCGAATCTGTTACATAGGAACAGGAGGAGGCCATTCAGCCCCTTGAGCCTGTTACACAGGAGCAGGAGAAAGCCCATTCAGCCCCTCGAGCCTGTTACACAGGAGCAGGAGAAAGCCCATTCAGCACCTCGAGACTGTTCCACAGGAACAGGAGGAAGCCATTCATCCCGTCGACCCTGTTACACAGGAACAGGGGGAGGCTCAATTTTGCCCCTCGAGCCTGTTACACAGGAACAGGAGGAGGCACATTCAGCCCCTCGATCCTGTTACACAGTAACAGGAAGAGGCCATTCAGTCCCTCGAGACTGTTACACAGGAACAGGAGGAGACCATTCAGCCTCTCGAGCCTGTTACACAGGAACAGGAGGAGGCCATTCAGCCCCTCGAAGCAGTTACACAGGAACAGGAAGAGGCCATTCAGCCCATCGAGCCTGTTACACAGGAAGAGGAGGAGACCATTTAGCCCTTCGAGCTTGATACACAGGTTTAGCAGGAGGCCCATTCAGCCCCTCGAGACTGTTATACAGGAACAGGAGGAGTCCATTCAGCCCCTCGAGCCTATTGCACAGGAACAGGAGGAGGCCCAACCAGCCCCTCGAGACTGTTATACAGGAACAGGAGGAGGCCATTCAGCCCATCAAGCCTGTTACACAGGAACAGGAGGTGGCCCATTCAGCCCCTCGAGCCAGTTACACAGGAACAGGAGCAGGCCATTCAGTACCTCGAGCCTATTACAGAGGGACAGCAGGAGGCCATTCAGCCGCTCGAGCCAGTTACACAGGAACAGGAGGGGCCCATTCAGCCCCTCGAGCCTGTTACACAGGAACTGAGGGAGACCCAGTCAGCCCCTCGAGCCTGCTACACAGTATCAAGAGCAGGCCATTCAGTCCCTCGAGCCAGTTACACAGGAACAGCAGGAGGCCATTCATCCCCTGGAGCCAGTTACTCAGGAAAAGGAGGAGGGCATTCAGCCCCTCGAGCCAGTTACACAAGAACAGCAGGAGGCCATTCAATCCCCGGAGCCAGTTACACAGGAACAGGAGGAGGCCCATTCAGCCCCTCGAGTCTGTTACACAGGAACAGGAGGAGGCCATTCAGCCCGTCGACCCTGTTACACAGGAACGGGGGAGGCTCAATTTTGCCCCTCGAGCCTGTTGCACAGGAACAGGAGGAGGCACATTCAGCCCCTCGAGCCTGTTACACAGGAACAGGAGGCCATTCAGTCCCCGAGCCTGTTACACAGGAACAGGAGGAGGCCCATTCCGCCAATCGACCCTGTTACACAGGAAGAGGAGGAGACCATTCAGCCCCTCGAGCCTGTTACACAGGAAGAGGAGGAGACCATTCAGCCCCTCGAGGCTGTTCATAGGAAGAGGAGGAGGCCATTCAGCCCCTAGAGCCTGTTACACATGAACAGGAGGAGGCCCATTCAGCCACTCGAGACTGTTACACAGGAACAGGAGGAGGCCATTCAGCCCCACGAGCCTGTTACACAGGAACAGGAGGAGGCCATTCAGCACCTCGAGCCTGTTGCACAGGAACAGGAGGACGCCATTCAGCCCCTCGAGCCTGTTACACAGGAACAGGAGGACGCCATTCATCCCCTCGAGCCTGTTACACAGGAACAGGAGGAGGCCATTCAGCCCCTCGAGCCTGTTACACAGGAACAGGAGGAGGCTATTCAGCACCTCGAGCCTGTTGCACAGGAACAGGAGGACGCCATTCAGCCCCTCGAGCCTGTTACACAGGAACAGGAGGACGCCATTCATCCCCTCGAGCCTGTTACACAGGAACAGGAGGAGGCCATTCAGCCCCTCAAGACTGTTACACAGGAACAGGAGGACGCCATTCAGCCCCTCGAGCCTGTTACACAGGAACAGGAGGAGGCCATTCAGCCCCTCAAGACTGTTACACAGGAACAAGAGGGGGCCGATTCAGCCCCTCGAGCCTGTTACACAGGAACAGGAGGAGGCCATTCAGCCCCTCAAGACTGTTACACAGGAACAGGAGGGGGCCGATTCAGCCCCTCGAGCCTGTTACACAGGAACAGGAAGAGGCCATTCAGTCCCTCGCGACTGTTACACAGGAACAGGAGGAGGCCCATTCAGCCCCTCGAGACTGTTACACAGGAACAGGAGGAGGCCATTCACTCCCTCGAGCCTGTTATACAGGAACAGGAGGAGGCCCATTCAGCCCCTCGAGACTGTTACACAGGAACAGGAGGAGGCCATTCAGCCCCTCGAACCAGTTACACAGCAACAGGAGGAGGCCATTCAGCCCCTCGAACCAGTTACACAGGAACAGGAGGAGGCCATTCAGCCCCGCAACCCTGTTACGGAGGAACAGCAGAAGGCCCATTAAGCCCCTCGAATCTGTTACATAGGAACAGGAGGAGGCCATTCAGCCCCTTGAGCCTGTTACACAGGAGCAGGAGAAAGCCCATTCAGCCCCTCGAGCCTGTTACACAGGAGCAGGAGAAAGCCCATTCAGCACCTCGAGACTGTTCCACAGGAACAGGAGGAAGCCATTCATCCCGTCGACCCTGTTACACAGGAACAGGGGGAGGCTCAATTTTGCCCCTCGAGCCTGTTACACAGGAACAGGAGGAGGCACATTCAGCCCCTCGATCCTGTTACACAGTAACAGGAAGAGGCCATTCAGTCCCTCGAGACTGTTACACAGGAACAGGAGGAGACCATTCAGCCTCTCGAGCCTGTTACACAGGAACAGGAGGAGGCCATTCAGCCCCTCGAAGCAGTTACACAGGAACAGGAAGAGGCCATTCAGCCCATCGAGCCTGTTACACAGGAAGAGGAGGAGACCATTTAGCCCTTCGAGCTTGATACACAGGTTTAGCAGGAGGCCCATTCAGCCCCTCGAGACTGTTATACAGGAACAGGAGGAGTCCATTCAGCCCCTCGAGCCTATTGCACAGGAACAGGAGGAGGCCCAACCAGCCCCTCGAGACTGTTATACAGGAACAGGAGGAGGCCATTCAGCCCATCAAGCCTGTTACACAGGAACAGGAGGTGGCCCATTCAGCCCCTCGAGCCAGTTACACAGGAACAGGAGCAGGCCATTCAGTACCTCGAGCCTATTACAGAGGGACAGCAGGAGGCCATTCAGCCGCTCGAGCCAGTTACACAGGAACAGGAGGGGCCCATTCAGCCCCTCGAGCCTGTTACACAGGAACTGAGGGAGACCCAGTCAGCCCCTCGAGCCTGCTACACAGTATCAAGAGCAGGCCATTCAGTCCCTCGAGCCAGTTACACAGGAACAGCAGGAGGCCATTCATCCCCTGGAGCCAGTTACTCAGGAAAAGGAGGAGGGCATTCAGCCCCTCGAGCCAGTTACACAAGAACAGCAGGAGGCCATTCAATCCCCGGAGCCAGTTACACAGGAACAGGAGGAGGCCCATTCAGCCCCTCGAGCCTGTTACACAGGAACAGGAGGAGGCCCATTCAGCCCCTCGATCCTCTTACACAGCAAGAGGAGGAGGCCCATTCAGCCCCTCGATACTGTTACACAGGAACAGGAGGAGGCCCATTCAGCCCCTCGATCCTGTTACACAAGAACAGGAGGAGGCCCATTCAGCCTCTCGAGCCTGTTACACAGCAAGAGGAGGAGGCCCATTCAGCCCCTCGAGACTGTTACACAGGAACAGGAGGAGGCCATTCAGCCCCTAGTGACTGTTACACAGGAACAGGAGGAGGCCCATTCAGCCCGTCGATCCTGTTACACATGAACAGGAGGAGGCCCATTCAGCCCCTCGAGACTGTTATACAGGAACAGGAGGAGGCCATTCAGCCCTTCGAGCCTATTGCACAGGAACAGGAGGAGGCCTATTCAGCCCCTCGAGCCAGTTACACAGGAACAGGAGGAGGCCCATTCAGCCCCTAGAGCCTGTTACACATGAACAGGAGGAGGCCCATTCAGCCACTCGAGACTGTTACACAGGAACAGGAGGAGGCCATTCAGCCCCACGAGCCTGTTACACAGGAACAGGAGGAGGCCATTCAGCACCTCGAGCCTGTTGCACAGGAACAGGAGGACGCCATTCAGCCCCTCGAGCCTGTTACACAGGAACAGGAGGACGCCATTCATCCCCTCGAGCCTGTTACACAGGAACAGGAGGAGGCCATTCAGCCCCTCGAGCCTGTTACACAGGAACAGGAGGAGGCTATTCAGCACCTCGAGCCTATTGCACAGGAACAGGAGGACGCCATTCAGCCCCTCGAGCCTGTTACACAGCAACAGGAGGACGCCATTCATCCCCTCGAGCCTGTTACACAGGAACAGGAGGAGGCCATTCAGCCCCTCAAGACTGTTACACAGGAACAGGAGGACGCCATTCAGCCCCTCGAGCCTGTTACACAGGAACAGGAGGAGGCCATTCTGCCCCTCAAGACTGTTACACAGGAACAAGAGGGGGCCGATTCAGCCCCTCGAGCCTGTTACACAGGAACAGGAGGAGACCATTCAGCCCCTCAAGACTGTTACACAGGAACAGGAAAGGGCCGATTCAGCCCCTCGAGCCTGTTACACAGGAACAGGAGGAGGCCATTCAGCCCCTCAAGACTGTTACACAGGAACAGGAGGGGGCCGATTCAGCCCCTCAAGACTGTTACACAGGAACAGGAGGAGGCCCATTCAGCCCCTCGAGACTGTTACACAGGAACAGGAGGAGGCCATTCACTCCCTCGAGCCTGTTATACAGGAACAGGAGGAGGCCCATTCAGTCCCTCGAGACTGTTACACAGGAACAGGAGGAGGCCATTCAGCCCCTCGAACCAGTTACACAGGAACAGGAGGAGGCCATTCAGCCCCGCAACTCTGTTACGGAGGAACAGCAGAAGGCCCATTAAGCCCCTCGAACCTGTTACATAGGAACAGGAGGAGGCCATTCAGCCACTTGAGCCTGTTACACAGGAACAGGAGGAGGCCCATTCAGCCCCTCGAGCCTGTTACACAGGAACAGGAGGAGGCCCATTCAGCCCCTCGATCCTCTTACACAGGAAGAGGAGCAGGCCCATTCAGCCCCTCGAGACTGTTACACAGGAACAGGAGGAGGCCATTCAGTCCATCGATCCTGTTACACAGGAACAGGAGGAGGCCCATTCAGCCCCTCGATCCTGTTACACAGGAACAGGAGGAGGCCCATTCAGCCTCTCGAGCCTGTTACACAGGAATAGGAGGAGGCCCATTCAGCCCCACGAGACTGTTATACAGGAACAGGAGGAGGCCATTCAGCCCATCAATCATGTTACACAGGAACAGGAGGTGGCCCATTCAGCCCCTCGAACCTGTTACACAGGAACAGGAGGATGCCATTCAGCCTCTCGAACATTCTACTGAAGAACAGGAGGGGGCCATTCAGCCCTTGGAGCCTGTTACACAGGAACAGGAGGAGGCCATTCAGCACCTCGAGCCTGTTACACAAGAACAGGAGGAGGCCCATTCAGCTCCTCGAGCCTGTTACACAGGAATAGGAAGAAGCCATCCAGCCCCTCGAGACTTTTACACAGGAACAGGAGCAGGCCATTCAGTCCCTCGAGCCTATTACAGAGGGACAGCAGGAGGCCATTCAGCCCCTCGAGCCAGTTACACAGGAACAGGAGGGGGCCCATTCAGCCCCTCGAGCCGGTTACACAGGAACAGAAGCAGGCCATTCAGTACCTCGAGCCTATTACAGAGGGACAGCAGGAGGCCATTCAGCCGCTCGAGCCAGTTACACAGGAACAGGAGGGGGCCCATTCAGCCCCTCGAGACTGTTACACAGGAACAGGAGACCCAGTCAGCCCCTCGAGCCTGTTACATAGTAACAACAGCAGGCCATTCAGTCCCTTGAACCAGTTACACAGGAACAGCAGGAGGCCATTCATCCCCTGGAGCCTGTTACACAGGAACAGGAGGATGCCATTCAGCCCCTCAAGACTGTTACACAGGAACAGGAGGGGGCCGATTCAGCCCCTCGAGACTGTTACACAGGAACAGGAGGAGGCCATTCAGTCCCTCGATCCTGTTACACAGGAACAGGAGGAGGCCCATTCAGCCCCTAGACACTGTTGCACAGGAACAGGAGGAGGCCATTCACTCCCTCGAGCCTGTTATACAGGAACAGGAGGAGGCCCATTCAGTCCCTCGAGACTGTTACACAGGAACAGGAGGAGGCCATTCAGCCCCTCGAACCAGTTACACAGGAACAGGAGGAGGCCATTCAGCCCCTCGAACCAGTTACACAGGAACAGGAGGAGGCCATTCAGCCCCGCAACCCTGTTACGGAGGAACAGCAGAAGGCCCATTAAGCCCCTCGAACCTGTTACATAGGAACAGGAGGAGGCCATTCAGCCCCTTGAGCCTGTTACACAGGAACAGGAGGAGGCCCATTCAGCCCCTCGAGCCTGTTACACAGGAACAGGAGGAGGCCCATTCAGCCCCTCGAGACTGTTACACAGGAACAGGAGGAGGCCATTCAGTCCATCGATCCTGTTACACAGGAACAGGAGGAGGCCCATTCAGCCCCTCGATCCTGTTACACAGGAACAGGAGGAGGCCCATTCAGCCTCTCGAGCCTGTTACACAGGAATAGGAGGAGGCCCATTCAGCCCCTCGAGACTGTTATACAGGAACAGGAGGAGGCCATTAAGCCCATCAATCATGTTACACAGGAACAGGAGGTGGCCCATTCAGCCCCTCGAACCTGTTACACAGGAACAGGAGGATGCCATTCAGCCTCTCGAACATTCTACAGAAGAACAGGAGGAGGCCCATTCAGCCCCTCGAACCTGGTACACAGGAACAGGAGGGGGCCATTCAGCCCCTGGAGCCTGTTACACAGGAACAGGAGGAGGCCATTCAGCACCTCGAACCTGTTACACAAGAACAGGAGGAGGCCCATTCAGCTCCTCGAGCCTGTTACACAGGAATAGGAAGAGGCCATCCAGCCCCTCGAGCCTGTTAGACAGGAACAGGAGCAGGCCATTCAGTCCCTCGAGCCTATTACAGAGGGACAGCAGGAGGCCATTCAGCCCCTCGAGCCAGTTACACAGGAACAGGAGGGGGCCCATTCAGCCCCTCGAGCCGGTTACACAGGAACAGAAGCAGGCCATTCAGTACCTCGAGCCTATTACAGAGGGACAGCAGGAGGCCATTCAGCCGCTCGAGCCAGTTACACAGGAACAGGAGGGGGCCCATTCAGCCCCTCGAGACTGTTACACAGGAACAGAAGGAGACCCAGTCAGCCCCTCGAGCCTGTTAGACAGTAACAACAGCAGGCCATTCAGTCCCTCGAACCAGTTACACAGGAACAGCAGGAGGCCATTCATCCCCTGGAGCCTGTTACACAGGAACAGGAGGAGGCCATTCAGCCCCTCGAGCCAGTTACACAGGAACAGCAGGAGGCCATTCAACCCCTGGAGCCAGTTACTCAGGAACAGGAGGAGGCCATTCAGCCCCTCGAGCCTGTTACACAGGAACAGGAGGAGGCCATTCAGCCCCTTGAGACTGTTACACAGGAACAGGAGGAGGCCATTCAGTCCTTCGATCCTGTTACACAGGAACAGGAGGAGGCCCAATCAGCCCGTCGATCCTATTACACATGAACAGGAGGAGGCCCATTCAGCCCCTCGAGACTGTTATAAAGGAACAAGAGGAGGCCATTTAGCCCTTCGAGCCTATTGCACAGGAACAGGAGGAGGCCTATTCAGCCCTTCGAGCCAGTTACACAGGAACAGGAGGAGGCCCATTCAGCCCCTCGAGCCTGTTACACAGGAACAGGAGGAGGCCCATTCAGCCCCTCGAGACTGTTATACAGGAACAGGAGGAGGCCATTCAGCCCATCAAGCCTGTTACACAGGAACAGGAGATGGCCCATTCAGCCCCTCGAACCTGTTACACAGGAACAGGAGGAGGCCCATTCAGCCCCTCGAGACCGTTATACATGAACAGGAGGAGGCCATTCAGCCCCTCGATCCTGTTACACAGGAACAGGAGATGGCCCATTCAGCCCCTCGAACCTGTTACACAGGAACAGGAGGAGGCCATTCAGCCTCTCGAACCTTCTACAGAAGAACAGGAGGAGGCCATTCAGCCCGTCGACCCTGTTACACAGGAACAGGGGGAGGCTCAATTTTGCCCCTCGAGCCTGTTGCACAGGAACAGGAGGAGGCACATTCAGCCCCTCGAGCCTGTTACACAGGAACAGGAGGCCATTCAGTCCCCGAGCATGTTACACAGGAACAGGAGGAGGCCCATTCCGCCAATCGACCCTGTTACACAGGAAGAGGAGGAGACCATTCAGCCCCTCGAGCCTGTTACACAGGAAGAGGAGGAGACCATTCAGCCCCTCGAGGCTGCTCATAGGAAGAGGAGGAGGCCATTCAGCCCCTCGAGCCTGTTACACAGGAACAGGAGGAGGCTATTCAGCACCTCGAGCCTGTTGCACAGGAACAGGAGAAGGACATTCAGCCCCTCGAGCCTGTTACACAGGAACAGGAGGACGCCATTCAGCCCCTCAATACTGTTACACAGGAACAGGAGAGGGCCGATTCAGCCCCTCGAGACTGTTACACAGGAACAGGAGGAGGCCATTCAGTCCCTCGATCCTGTTACACAGGAACAGGAGGAGGCCCATTCAGCCCCTCGAGACTGTTACACAGGAACAGGAGGAGGCCATTCACTCCCTCGACCTTGTTATACAGGAACAGGAGGAGGCCCATTCAGTCCCTCGAGACTGTTACACAGGAACAGGAGGAGGCCATTCAGTCCCTCGAACCAGTTACACAGGAACAGGAGGAGGCCATTCAGCCCCTCGAACCAGTTACACAGGAACAGGAGGAGGCCATTCAGCCCCGCAACCCTGTTACGGAGGAACAGCAGAAGGCCCATTAAGCCCCTCGAACCTGTTACATAGGAACAGGAGGAGCCCATTCAGCCCCTTGAGCCTGTTACACAGGAACAGGAGGAGGCCCATTCAGCCCCTCGAGCCTGTTACACAGGAACAGGAGGAGGCCCATTCAGCCCCTCGATCCTCTTACACAGGAAGAGGAGGAGGCCCATTCAGCCCCTCGAGACTGTTACACAGGAACAGGAGGAGGCCATTCAGCCTCTCAAGCCTGTTACACAGGAATAGGAGGAGGCCCATTCAGCCCCTCGAGACTGTTATACAGGAACAGGAGGAGGCCATTCAGCCCATCAATCATGTTACACAGGAACAGGAGGTGGCCCATTCAGCCCCTCGAACCTGTTACACAGGAAAGGAGGATGCCATTCAGCCTCTCGAACATTCTACAGAAGAACAGGAGGAGGCCCATTCAGCCCCTCGAACCTGGAACACAGGAACAGGAGGGGGCCATTCAGCCCCTGGAGACTGTTACACAGGAACAGGAGGAGGCCATTCAGCACCTCGAGCCTGTTACACAAGAACAGGAGGAGGCCCATTCAGCCGCTCGAGCCAGTTACACAGGAACAGGAGGGGGCCCATTCAGCCCCTCGAGACTGTTACACAGGAACAGAAGGAGACCCAGTCAGCCCCTCGAGCCTGTTACACAGTAACAACAGCAGGCCATTCAGTCCCTCGAACCAGTTACACAGGAACAGCAGGAGGCCATTCATCCCCTGGAGCCTGTTACATAGGAACAGGAGGAGGCCATTCAGCCCCTCGAGCCAGTTACACAGGAACAGCAGGAGGCCATTCAACCCCTGGAGCCAGTTACTCAGGAACAGGAGGAGGCCATTCAGCCCCTCGAGCCTGTTACACAGGAACAGGAGGAGGCCATTCAGCCCCTTGAGACTGTTACACAGGAACAGGAGGAGGCCATTCAGTCCCTCGATCCTGTTACACAGGAACAGGAGGAGGCCCAATCAGCCCGTCGATCCTGTTACACATGAACAGGAGGAGGCCCATTCAGCCCCTCGAGACTGTTATACAGGAACAGGAGGAGGCCATTCAGCCCTTCGAGCCTATTGCACAGGAACAGGAGGAGGCCTATTCAGCCCCTCGAGCCAGTTACACAGGAACAGGAGGAGGTCCATTCAGCCCCTTGAGCCTGTTACACAGGAACAGGAGGAGGCCCATTCAGCCCCTCGAGACTGTTATACAGGAACAGGAGGAGGCCATTCAGCCCATCAAGCCTGTTACACAGGAACAGGAGATGGCCCATTCAGCCCCTCGAACCTGTTACACAGGAACAGGAGGAGGCCATTCAGCCTCTCGAACCTTCTACAGAAGAACAGGAGGAGGCCCATTCAGCCCCTCGAACCTGGTACACAGGAACAGGAGGAGGCCATTCAGCACCTCGAGCCTGTTACACAGGAACAGCAGGAGGCCATTCAACCCCTGGAGCCAGTTAGTCAGGAACAGGAGGAGGCCATTCAGCCCCTCGAGCCTGTTACACAGGAACAGGAGAAGGACGTTCATCCCCTCGAGCCTGTTACACAAGAGCAGGAGGACGCCATTCAGCCCCTCGAGCCTGTTACACAGGAACAGGAGGAAGCCCATTCCGCCACTCGAGCCTGTTACACAGGAACATGAGGAGTCCCATTCAGCCCCTCGAGTCTGTTACACAGGAACAGGAGGAGGCCATTCAGCCCGTCGACTCTGTTACACAGGAACAGGGGGCGGCTCAATTTTGCCCCTCGAGCCTGTTGCACAGGAACAGGAGGAGGCACATTCAGCCCCTCGAGCCTGTTACACAGGAACAGGAGGCCATTCAGTCCTCGAGCCTGTTACACAGGAACAGGAGGAGGCCCATTCCGCCAATCGACCCTGTTACACAGGAAGAGGAGGAGACCATTCAGCCCCTCGAGCCTGTTACACAGGAAGAGGAGGACACCATTCAGCCCCTCGAGGCTGTTCATAGGAAGAGGAGGAGGCCATTCAGCCCCTAGAGCCTGTTACACATGAACAGGAGGAGGCCCATTCAGCCACTCGAGACTGTTACACAGGAAAAGGAGGAGGCCATTCAGCCCCACGAGCCTGTTACACAGGAACAGGAGGAGGCCCATTCAGTCCCTCGAGCCTGTTGCACAGGAACAGGAGAAGGACATTCAGCCCCTCGAGCCTGTTACACAGGAACAGGAGGACGCCATTCATCCCCTCGAGCCTGTTACACAGGAACAGGAGGAGGCCATTCAGCCCCTCAAGACTGTTACACAGGAACAGGAGGACGCCATTCAGCCCCTCGAGCCTGTTACACAGGAACAGGAGGAGGCCATTCAGCCCCTCAAGACTGTTACACAGGAACAGGAGGAGGCCATTCAGCCCCTCAAGACTGTTACACAGGAACAGGAGGGGGCCGATTCAGCCCCTCAAGACTGTTACACAGGAACAGGAGGAGGCCCATTCAGCCCCTCGAGACTGTTGCACAGGAACAGGAGGAGGCCATTCACTCCCTCGAGCCTGTTTTACAGGAACAGGAGGAGGCCCATTCAGTCCCTCGAGACTGTTACACAGGAACAGGAGGAGGCCATTCAGCCCCTCGAACCAGTTACACAGGAACAGGAGGAGGCCATTCAGCCCCGCAACCCTGTTACGGAGGAACAGCAGAAGGCCCATTAAGCCCCTCGAACCTGTTACATAGGAACAGGAGGAGGCCATTCAGACCCTTGAGCCTGTTACACAGGAACAGGAGGAGGCCCATTCAGCCCCTCGAGCCTGTTACACAGGAACAGGAGGAGGCCCATTCAGCCCCTCGATCCTCTTACACAGGAAGAGGAGGAGGCCCATTCAGCCCCTCGAGACTTTTACACAGGAACAGGAGGAGGCCATTCAGTCCATCGATCCTGTTACACAGGAACAGGAGGAGGCCCATTCAGCCCCTCGATCCTGTTACACAGGAACAGGAGGAGGCCCATTCAGCCTCTCGAGCCTGTTGCACAGGAATAGGAGGAGGCCCATTCAGCCCCTCGAGACTGTTATACAGGAACAGGAGGAGGCCATTCAGCCCATCAATCATGTTACACAGGAACAGGAGGAGGTCATTCAGCCCATCAATCATGTTACACAGGAACAGGAGGTGGCCCATTCAGCCCCTCGAACCTGTTACACAGGAACAGGAGGAGGCCCATTCAGCCCATCAAGCCTGTTACACAGGAACAGGAGGTGGCCCATTCAGCCCCTCGAACCTGTTACACAGGAACAGGAGGAGGCCATTCAGCCTCTCGAACCTTCTACAGAAGAACAGGAGGAGGCCCATTCAGCCCCTCGAACCTGGTACACAGGAACAGGAGGAGGCCATTCAGCACCTCGAGCCTGTTACACAGGAACAGCAGGAGGCCATTCAACCCCTGGAGCCAGTTACTCAGGAACAGGAGGAGGCCATTCAGCCCCTCGAGCCTGTTACACAGGAACAGGAGAAGGACGTTCAGCCCCTCGAGCCTGTTACACAGGAGCAGGAGGACGCCATTCAGCCCCTCGAGCCTGTTACACATTCACAGCAGGGGCCCATTCAGCCCCATCGAGCCTGTTACACAGGAACAGGAGGAGGCCATTCAGCCCCTCGAGCCAGTTAGACAGGAACAGGAGGAGGCCATTCAGCCCCTCGAGCCAGTTAGACAGGAACAGGAGGAGGCCATTCAGCCCGTCGACCCTGTTACACAGGAACGGGGGAGGCTCAATTTTGCCCCTCGAGCCTGTTGCACAGGAACAGGAGGAGGCACATTCAGCCCCTCGAGCCTGTTACACAGGAACAGGAGGCCATTCAGTCCCCGAGCCTGTTACACAGGAACAGGAGGAGGCCCATTCCGCCAATCGACCCTGTTACACAGGAAGAGGAGGAGACCATTCAGCCCCTCGAGCCTGTTACACAGGAAGAGGAGGAGACCATTCAGCCCCTCGAGGCTGTTCATAGGAAGAGGAGGAGGCCATTCAGCCCCTAGAGCCTGTTACACATGAACAGGAGGAGGCCCATTCAGCCACTCGAGACTGTTACACAGGAACAGGAGGAGGCCATTCAGCCCCACGAGCCTGTTACACAGGAACAGGAGGAGGCCATTCAGCACCTCGAGCCTGTTGCACAGGAACAGGAGGACGCCATTCAGCCCCTCGAGCCTGTTAAACAGGAACAGGAGGACGCCATTAAGCCCCTCGAGCCTGTTACACAGGAACAGGAGGAGGCCATTCAGCCCCTCAAGACTGTTACACAGGAACAAGAGGGGGCCGATTCAGCCCCTCGAGCCTGTTACACAGGAACAGGAGGAGGCCATTCAGCCCCTCAAGACTGTTACACAGGAACAGGAGGGGGCCGATTCAGCCCCTCGAGCCTGTTACACAGGAACAGGAAGAGGCCATTCAGTCCCTCGCGACTGTTACACAGGAACAGGAGGAGGCCCATTCAGCCCCTCGAGACTGTTACACAGGAACAGGAGGAGGCCATTCACTCCCTCGAGCCTGTTATACAGGAACAGGAGGAGGCCCATTCAGCCCCTCGAGACTGTTACACAGGAACAGGAGGAGGCCATTCAGCCCCTCGAACCAGTTACACAGGAACAGGAGGAGGCCATTCAGCCCCTCGAACCAGTTACACAGGAACAGGAGGAGGCCATTCAGCCCCGCAACCCTGTTACGGAGGAACAGCAGAAGGCCCATTAAGCCCCTCGAATCTGTTGCATAGGAACAGGAGGAGGCCATTCAGCCCCTTGAGCCTGTTACACAGGAGCAGGAGAAAGCCCATTCAGCCCCTCGAGCCTGTTACACAGGAGCAGGAGAAAGCCCATTCAGCACCTCGAGACTGTTCCACAGGAACAGGAGGAAGCCATTCATCCCGTCGACCCTGTTACACAGGAACAGGGGGAGGCTCAATTTTGCCCCTCGAGCCTGTTACACAGGAACAGGAGGAGGCACATTCAGCCCCTCGATCCTGTTACACAGTAACAGGAAGAGGCCATTCAGTCCCTCGAGACTGTTACACAGGAACAGGAGGAGACCATTCAGCCTCTCGAGCCTGTTACACAGGAACAGGAGGAGGCCATTCAGCCCCTCGAAGCAGTTACACAGGAACAGGAAGAGGCGATTCAGTCCCTCGAGCCTATTACAGAGGGACAGCAGGAGGCCATTCAGCCGCTCGAGCCAGTTACACAGGAACAGGAGGGGCCCATTCCGCCAATCGAAGCTGTTACAGAGGAACAGGAGGAGGCCATTCAGTCCCTCGATCCTGTTACACAGGAACAGGAGGAGGCCCATTCAGCCCCTAGACACTGTTGCACAGGAACAGGAGGAGGCCATTCACTCCCTCGAGCCTGTTATACAGGAACAGGAGGAGGCCCATTCAGTCCCTCGAGACTGTTACACAGGAACAGGAGGAGGCCATTCAGCCCCTCGAACCAGTTACACAGGAACAGGAGGAGGCCATTCAGCCCCTCGAACCAGTTACACAGGAACAGGAGGAGGCCATTCAGCCCCGCAACCCTGTTACGGAGGAACAGCAGAAGGCCCATTAAGCCCCTCGAACCTGTTACATAGGAACAGGAGGAGGCCATTCAGCCCCTTGAGCCTGTTACACAGGAACAGGAGGAGGCCCATTCAGCCCCTCGAGCCTGTTACACAGGAACAGGAGGAGGCCCATTCAGCCCCTCGAGACTGTTACACAGGAACAGGAGGAGGCCATTCAGTCCATCGATCCTGTTACACAGGAACAGGAGGAGGCCCATTCAGCCCCTCGATCCTGTTACACAGGAACAGGAGGAGGCCCATTCAGCCTCTCGAGCCTGTTACACAGGAATAGGAGGAGGCCCATTCAGCCCCTCGAGACTGTTATACAGGAACAGGAGGAGGCCATTAAGCCCATCAATCATGTTACACAGGAACAGGAGGTGGCCCATTCAGCCCCTCGAACCTGTTACACAGGAACAGGAGGATGCCATTCAGCCTCTCGAACATTCTACAGAAGAACAGGAGGAGGCCCATTCAGCCCCTCGAACCTGGTACACAGGAACAGGAGGGGGCCATTCAGCCCCTGGAGCCTGTTACACAGGAACAGGAGGAGGCCATTCAGCACCTCGAACCTGTTACACAAGAACAGGAGGAGGCCCATTCAGCTCCTCGAGCCTGTTACACAGGAATAGGAAGAGGCCATCCAGCCCCTCGAGCCTGTTAGACAGGAACAGGAGCAGGCCATTCAGTCCCTCGAGCCTATTACAGAGGGACAGCAGGAGGCCATTCAGCCCCTCGAGCCAGTTACACAGGAACAGGAGGGGGCCCATTCAGCCCCTCGAGCCGGTTACACAGGAACAGAAGCAGGCCATTCAGTACCTCGAGCCTATTACAGAGGGACAGCAGGAGGCCATTCAGCCGCTCGAGCCAGTTACACAGGAACAGGAGGGGGCCCATTCAGCCCCTCGAGACTGTTACACAGGAACAGAAGGAGACCCAGTCAGCCCCTCGAGCCTGTTAGACAGTAACAACAGCAGGCCATTCAGTCCCTCGAACCAGTTACACAGGAACAGCAGGAGGCCATTCATCCCCTGGAGCCTGTTACACAGGAACAGGAGGAGGCCATTCAGCCCCTCGAGCCAGTTACACAGGAACAGCAGGAGGCCATTCAACCCCTGGAGCCAGTTACTCAGGAACAGGAGGAGGCCATTCAGCCCCTCGAGCCTGTTACACAGGAACAGGAGGAGGCCATTCAGCCCCTTGAGACTGTTACACAGGAACAGGAGGAGGCCATTCAGTCCTTCGATCCTGTTACACAGGAACAGGAGGAGGCCCAATCAGCCCGTCGATCCTATTACACATGAACAGGAGGAGGCCCATTCAGCCCCTCGAGACTGTTATAAAGGAACAAGAGGAGGCCATTTAGCCCTTCGAGCCTATTGCACAGGAACAGGAGGAGGCCTATTCAGCCCTTCGAGCCAGTTACACAGGAACAGGAGGAGGCCCATTCAGCCCCTCGAGCCTGTTACACAGGAACAGGAGGAGGCCCATTCAGCCCCTCGAGACTGTTATACAGGAACAGGAGGAGGCCATTCAGCCCATCAAGCCTGTTACACAGGAACAGGAGATGGCCCATTCAGCCCCTCGAACCTGTTACACAGGAACAGGAGGAGGCCCATTCAGCCCCTCGAGACCGTTATACATGAACAGGAGGAGGCCATTCAGCCCCTCGATCCTGTTACACAGGAACAGGAGATGGCCCATTCAGCCCCTCGAACCTGTTACACAGGAACAGGAGGAGGCCATTCAGCCTCTCGAACCTTCTACAGAAGAACAGGAGGAGGCCATTCAGCCCGTCGACCCTGTTACACAGGAACAGGGGGAGGCTCAATTTTGCCCCTCGAGCCTGTTGCACAGGAACAGGAGGAGGCACATTCAGCCCCTCGAGCCTGTTACACAGGAACAGGAGGCCATTCAGTCCCCGAGCATGTTACACAGGAACAGGAGGAGGCCCATTCCGCCAATCGACCCTGTTACACAGGAAGAGGAGGAGACCATTCAGCCCCTCGAGCCTGTTACACAGGAAGAGGAGGAGACCATTCAGCCCCTCGAGGCTGCTCATAGGAAGAGGAGGAGGCCATTCAGCCCCTCGAGCCTGTTACACAGGAACAGGAGGAGGCTATTCAGCACCTCGAGCCTGTTGCACAGGAACAGGAGAAGGACATTCAGCCCCTCGAGCCTGTTACACAGGAACAGGAGGACGCCATTCAGCCCCTCAATACTGTTACACAGGAACAGGAGAGGGCCGATTCAGCCCCTCGAGACTGTTACACAGGAACAGGAGGAGGCCATTCAGTCCCTCGATCCTGTTACACAGGAACAGGAGGAGGCCCATTCAGCCCCTCGAGACTGTTACACAGGAACAGGAGGAGGCCATTCACTCCCTCGACCTTGTTATACAGGAACAGGAGGAGGCCCATTCAGTCCCTCGAGACTGTTACACAGGAACAGGAGGAGGCCATTCAGTCCCTCGAACCAGTTACACAGGAACAGGAGGAGGCCATTCAGCCCCTCGAACCAGTTACACAGGAACAGGAGGAGGCCATTCAGCCCCGCAACCCTGTTACGGAGGAACAGCAGAAGGCCCATTAAGCCCCTCGAACCTGTTACATAGGAACAGGAGGAGCCCATTCAGCCCCTTGAGCCTGTTACACAGGAACAGGAGGAGGCCCATTCAGCCCCTCGAGCCTGTTACACAGGAACAGGAGGAGGCCCATTCAGCCCCTCGATCCTCTTACACAGGAAGAGGAGGAGGCCCATTCAGCCCCTCGAGACTGTTACACAGGAACAGGAGGAGGCCATTCAGCCTCTCAAGCCTGTTACACAGGAATAGGAGGAGGCCCATTCAGCCCCTCGAGACTGTTATACAGGAACAGGAGGAGGCCATTCAGCCCATCAATCATGTTACACAGGAACAGGAGGTGGCCCATTCAGCCCCTCGAACCTGTTACACAGGAAAGGAGGATGCCATTCAGCCTCTCGAACATTCTACAGAAGAACAGGAGGAGGCCCATTCAGCCCCTCGAACCTGGAACACAGGAACAGGAGGGGGCCATTCAGCCCCTGGAGACTGTTACACAGGAACAGGAGGAGGCCATTCAGCACCTCGAGCCTGTTACACAAGAACAGGAGGAGGCCCATTCAGCCGCTCGAGCCAGTTACACAGGAACAGGAGGGGGCCCATTCAGCCCCTCGAGACTGTTACACAGGAACAGAAGGAGACCCAGTCAGCCCCTCGAGCCTGTTACACAGTAACAACAGCAGGCCATTCAGTCCCTCGAACCAGTTACACAGGAACAGCAGGAGGCCATTCATCCCCTGGAGCCTGTTACATAGGAACAGGAGGAGGCCATTCAGCCCCTCGAGCCAGTTACACAGGAACAGCAGGAGGCCATTCAACCCCTGGAGCCAGTTACTCAGGAACAGGAGGAGGCCATTCAGCCCCTCGAGCCTGTTACACAGGAACAGGAGGAGGCCATTCAGCCCCTTGAGACTGTTACACAGGAACAGGAGGAGGCCATTCAGTCCCTCGATCCTGTTACACAGGAACAGGAGGAGGCCCAATCAGCCCGTCGATCCTGTTACACATGAACAGGAGGAGGCCCATTCAGCCCCTCGAGACTGTTATACAGGAACAGGAGGAGGCCATTCAGCCCTTCGAGCCTATTGCACAGGAACAGGAGGAGGCCTATTCAGCCCCTCGAGCCAGTTACACAGGAACAGGAGGAGGTCCATTCAGCCCCTTGAGCCTGTTACACAGGAACAGGAGGAGGCCCATTCAGCCCCTCGAGACTGTTATACAGGAACAGGAGGAGGCCATTCAGCCCATCAAGCCTGTTACACAGGAACAGGAGATGGCCCATTCAGCCCCTCGAACCTGTTACACAGGAACAGGAGGAGGCCATTCAGCCTCTCGAACCTTCTACAGAAGAACAGGAGGAGGCCCATTCAGCCCCTCGAACCTGGTACACAGGAACAGGAGGAGGCCATTCAGCACCTCGAGCCTGTTACACAGGAACAGCAGGAGGCCATTCAACCCCTGGAGCCAGTTAGTCAGGAACAGGAGGAGGCCATTCAGCCCCTCGAGCCTGTTACACAGGAACAGGAGAAGGACGTTCATCCCCTCGAGCCTGTTACACAAGAGCAGGAGGACGCCATTCAGCCCCTCGAGCCTGTTACACAGGAACAGGAGGAAGCCCATTCCGCCACTCGAGCCTGTTACACAGGAACATGAGGAGTCCCATTCAGCCCCTCGAGTCTGTTACACAGGAACAGGAGGAGGCCATTCAGCCCGTCGACTCTGTTACACAGGAACAGGGGGCGGCTCAATTTTGCCCCTCGAGCCTGTTGCACAGGAACAGGAGGAGGCACATTCAGCCCCTCGAGCCTGTTACACAGGAACAGGAGGCCATTCAGTCCTCGAGCCTGTTACACAGGAACAGGAGGAGGCCCATTCCGCCAATCGACCCTGTTACACAGGAAGAGGAGGAGACCATTCAGCCCCTCGAGCCTGTTACACAGGAAGAGGAGGACACCATTCAGCCCCTCGAGGCTGTTCATAGGAAGAGGAGGAGGCCATTCAGCCCCTAGAGCCTGTTACACATGAACAGGAGGAGGCCCATTCAGCCACTCGAGACTGTTACACAGGAAAAGGAGGAGGCCATTCAGCCCCACGAGCCTGTTACACAGGAACAGGAGGAGGCCCATTCAGTCCCTCGAGCCTGTTGCACAGGAACAGGAGAAGGACATTCAGCCCCTCGAGCCTGTTACACAGGAACAGGAGGACGCCATTCATCCCCTCGAGCCTGTTACACAGGAACAGGAGGAGGCCATTCAGCCCCTCAAGACTGTTACACAGGAACAGGAGGACGCCATTCAGCCCCTCGAGCCTGTTACACAGGAACAGGAGGAGGCCATTCAGCCCCTCAAGACTGTTACACAGGAACAGGAGGAGGCCATTCAGCCCCTCAAGACTGTTACACAGGAACAGGAGGGGGCCGATTCAGCCCCTCAAGACTGTTACACAGGAACAGGAGGAGGCCCATTCAGCCCCTCGAGACTGTTGCACAGGAACAGGAGGAGGCCATTCACTCCCTCGAGCCTGTTTTACAGGAACAGGAGGAGGCCCATTCAGTCCCTCGAGACTGTTACACAGGAACAGGAGGAGGCCATTCAGCCCCTCGAACCAGTTACACAGGAACAGGAGGAGGCCATTCAGCCCCGCAACCCTGTTACGGAGGAACAGCAGAAGGCCCATTAAGCCCCTCGAACCTGTTACATAGGAACAGGAGGAGGCCATTCAGACCCTTGAGCCTGTTACACAGGAACAGGAGGAGGCCCATTCAGCCCCTCGAGCCTGTTACACAGGAACAGGAGGAGGCCCATTCAGCCCCTCGATCCTCTTACACAGGAAGAGGAGGAGGCCCATTCAGCCCCTCGAGACTTTTACACAGGAACAGGAGGAGGCCATTCAGTCCATCGATCCTGTTACACAGGAACAGGAGGAGGCCCATTCAGCCCCTCGATCCTGTTACACAGGAACAGGAGGAGGCCCATTCAGCCTCTCGAGCCTGTTGCACAGGAATAGGAGGAGGCCCATTCAGCCCCTCGAGACTGTTATACAGGAACAGGAGGAGGCCATTCAGCCCATCAATCATGTTACACAGGAACAGGAGGAGGTCATTCAGCCCATCAATCATGTTACACAGGAACAGGAGGTGGCCCATTCAGCCCCTCGAACCTGTTACACAGGAACAGGAGGAGGCCCATTCAGCCCATCAAGCCTGTTACACAGGAACAGGAGGTGGCCCATTCAGCCCCTCGAACCTGTTACACAGGAACAGGAGGAGGCCATTCAGCCTCTCGAACCTTCTACAGAAGAACAGGAGGAGGCCCATTCAGCCCCTCGAACCTGGTACACAGGAACAGGAGGAGGCCATTCAGCACCTCGAGCCTGTTACACAGGAACAGCAGGAGGCCATTCAACCCCTGGAGCCAGTTACTCAGGAACAGGAGGAGGCCATTCAGCCCCTCGAGCCTGTTACACAGGAACAGGAGAAGGACGTTCAGCCCCTCGAGCCTGTTACACAGGAGCAGGAGGACGCCATTCAGCCCCTCGAGCCTGTTACACATTCACAGCAGGGGCCCATTCAGCCCCATCGAGCCTGTTACACAGGAACAGGAGGAGGCCATTCAGCCCCTCGAGCCAGTTAGACAGGAACAGGAGGAGGCCATTCAGCCCCTCGAGCCAGTTAGACAGGAACAGGAGGAGGCCATTCAGCCCGTCGACCCTGTTACACAGGAACGGGGGAGGCTCAATTTTGCCCCTCGAGCCTGTTGCACAGGAACAGGAGGAGGCACATTCAGCCCCTCGAGCCTGTTACACAGGAACAGGAGGCCATTCAGTCCCCGAGCCTGTTACACAGGAACAGGAGGAGGCCCATTCCGCCAATCGACCCTGTTACACAGGAAGAGGAGGAGACCATTCAGCCCCTCGAGCCTGTTACACAGGAAGAGGAGGAGACCATTCAGCCCCTCGAGGCTGTTCATAGGAAGAGGAGGAGGCCATTCAGCCCCTAGAGCCTGTTACACATGAACAGGAGGAGGCCCATTCAGCCACTCGAGACTGTTACACAGGAACAGGAGGAGGCCATTCAGCCCCACGAGCCTGTTACACAGGAACAGGAGGAGGCCATTCAGCACCTCGAGCCTGTTGCACAGGAACAGGAGGACGCCATTCAGCCCCTCGAGCCTGTTAAACAGGAACAGGAGGACGCCATTAAGCCCCTCGAGCCTGTTACACAGGAACAGGAGGAGGCCATTCAGCCCCTCAAGACTGTTACACAGGAACAAGAGGGGGCCGATTCAGCCCCTCGAGCCTGTTACACAGGAACAGGAGGAGGCCATTCAGCCCCTCAAGACTGTTACACAGGAACAGGAGGGGGCCGATTCAGCCCCTCGAGCCTGTTACACAGGAACAGGAAGAGGCCATTCAGTCCCTCGCGACTGTTACACAGGAACAGGAGGAGGCCCATTCAGCCCCTCGAGACTGTTACACAGGAACAGGAGGAGGCCATTCACTCCCTCGAGCCTGTTATACAGGAACAGGAGGAGGCCCATTCAGCCCCTCGAGACTGTTACACAGGAACAGGAGGAGGCCATTCAGCCCCTCGAACCAGTTACACAGGAACAGGAGGAGGCCATTCAGCCCCTCGAACCAGTTACACAGGAACAGGAGGAGGCCATTCAGCCCCGCAACCCTGTTACGGAGGAACAGCAGAAGGCCCATTAAGCCCCTCGAATCTGTTGCATAGGAACAGGAGGAGGCCATTCAGCCCCTTGAGCCTGTTACACAGGAGCAGGAGAAAGCCCATTCAGCCCCTCGAGCCTGTTACACAGGAGCAGGAGAAAGCCCATTCAGCACCTCGAGACTGTTCCACAGGAACAGGAGGAAGCCATTCATCCCGTCGACCCTGTTACACAGGAACAGGGGGAGGCTCAATTTTGCCCCTCGAGCCTGTTACACAGGAACAGGAGGAGGCACATTCAGCCCCTCGATCCTGTTACACAGTAACAGGAAGAGGCCATTCAGTCCCTCGAGACTGTTACACAGGAACAGGAGGAGACCATTCAGCCTCTCGAGCCTGTTACACAGGAACAGGAGGAGGCCATTCAGCCCCTCGAAGCAGTTACACAGGAACAGGAAGAGGCGATTCAGTCCCTCGAGCCTATTACAGAGGGACAGCAGGAGGCCATTCAGCCGCTCGAGCCAGTTACACAGGAACAGGAGGGGCCCATTCCGCCAATCGAAGCTGTTACAGAGGAACAGGAGGAGGCCATTCAGCCCATCGAGCCTGTTACACAGGAAGAGGAGGAGACCATTTAGCCCTTCGAGCTTGATACACAGGTTTAGCAGGAGGCCCATTCAGCCCCTCGAGACTCTTATACAGGAACAGGAGGAGTCCATTCAGCCCCTCGAGCCTATTGCACAGGAACAGGAGGAGGCCCAACCAGCCCCTCGAGACTGTTATACAGGAACAGGAGGAGGCCATTCAGCCCATCAAGCCTGTTACACAGGAACAGGAGGTGGCCCATTCAGCCCCTCGAGCCAGTTACACAGGAACAGGAGGAGGCCATTCAGTACCTCGAGCCTATTACAGAGGGACAGCAGGAGGCCATTCAGCCGCTCGAGCCAGTTACACAGGAACAGGAGGGGCCCATTCAGCCCCTGGAGCCAGTTACTCAGGAAAAGGAGGAGGGCATTCAGCCCCTCGAGCCAGTTACACAAGAACAGCAGGAGGCCATTCAATCCCCGGAGCCAGTTACACAGGAACAGGAGGAGGCCCATTCAGCCCCTCGAGACTGTTATACAGGAACAGGAGGAGTCCATTCAGCCCCTCGAGCCTATTGCACAGGAACAGGAGGAGGCCCAACCAGCCCCTCGAGACTGTTATACAGGAACAGGAGGAGGCCATTCAGCCCATCAAGCCTGTTACACAGGAACAGGAGGTGGCCCATTCAGCCCCTCGAGCCAGTTACACAGGAACAGGAGCAGGCCATTCAGTACCTCGAGCCTATTACAGAGGGACAGCAGGAGGCCATTCAGCCGCTCGAGCCAGTTACACAGGAACAGGAGGGGCCCATTCAGCCCCTCGAGCCTGTTACACAGGAACTGAGGGAGACCCAGTCAGCCCCTCGAGCCTGCTACACAGTATCAAGAGCAGGCCATTCAGTCCCTCGAGCCAGTTACACAGGAACAGCAGGAGGCCATTCATCCCCTGGAGCCAGTTACTCAGGAAAAGGAGGAGGGCATTCAGCCCCTCGAGCCAGTTACACAAGAACAGCAGGAGGCCATTCAATCCCCGGAGCCAGTTACACAGGAACAGGAGGAGGCCCATTCAGCCCCTCGAGCCTGTTACACAGGAACAGGAGGAGGCCCATTCAGCCCCTCGATCCTCTTACACAGCAAGAGGAGGAGGCCTATTCAGCCCCTCGAGACTGTTACACAGGAACAGGAGGAGGCCCATTCAGCCCCTCGATCCTGTTACACAGGAACAGGAGGAGGCCCATTCAGCCTCTCGAGCCTGTTACACAGCAAGAGGAGGAGGCCCATTCAGCCCCTCGAGACTGTTACACAGGAACAGGAGGAGGCCATTCAGCCCCTAGTGACTGTTAAACAGGAACAGGAGGAGGCCCATTCAGCCCGTCGATCCTGTTACACATGAACAGGAGGAGGCCCATTCAGCCCCTCGAGACTGTTATACAGGAACAGGAGGAGGCCATTCAGCCCTTCGAGCCTATTGCACAGGAACAGGAGGAGTCCTATTCAGCCCCTCGAGCCAGTTACACAGGAACAGGAGGAGGCCCATTCAGCCCCTCGAGCCTGTTACACAGGAACAGGAGGAGGCCCATTCAGCCCCTCGAGACTGTTATACAGGAACAGGAGGAGGCCATTCAGCCCATCAAGCCTGTTGCACAGGAACAGGAGATGGCCCATTCAGCCCCTCGAACCTGTTACACAGGAACAGGAGGAGGCCATTCAGCCTCTCGAACCTTCTACAGAAGAACAGGAGGAGCCCATTCAGCCCCTCGAACCTGGTACACAGGAACAGGAGGAGGCCATTCAGCACCTCGAGCCTGTTACACAGGAACAGCAGGACGCCATTCAACCCCTGGAGCCAGTTACTCAGGAACAGGAGGAGGCCATTCAGCCCCTCGAGCCTGTTACACAGGAACAGGAGAAAGACGTTCAGCCCCTCGAGCCTGTTACACAGGAGCAGGAGGACGCCATTCAGCCCCTCGAGCCTGTTACACATTCACAGCAGGGGCCCATTCAGCCCCTCGAGCCTGTTACACAGGAACAGGAGGAGGCCATTCAGCCCCTCGAGCCAGTTACAGAGGAACATGAGGAGTCCCATTCAGCCCCTCGAGTCTGTTACACAGGAACAGGAGGAGGCCATTCAGCCCGTCGACCCTGTTACACAGGAACAGGGGGAGGCTCAATTTTGCCCCTTGAGCCTGTTGCACAGGAATAGGAGGAGGCACATTCAGCCCCTCGAGCCTGTTACACAGGAACAGGAGGCCATTCAGTCCCCGAGCCTGTTACACAGGACCAGGCGGAGGCCCATTCCGCCAATCGACCCTGTTACACAGGAAGAGGAGGAGACCATTCAGCCCCTCGAGCCTGTTACACAGGAAGAGGAGGAGACCATTCAGCCCTTCGAGGCTGTTCATAGGAAGAGGAGGAGGCCCATTCAGCCCCTAGAGCCTGTTACACATGAACAGGAGGAGGCCCATTCAGCCACTCGAGACTGTTACACAGGAACAGGAGGAGGCCATTCAGCCCCACGAGCCTGTTACACAGGAACAGGAGGAGGCCATTCAGCACATCGAGCCTGTTGCACAGGAACAGGAGAAGGACATTCAGCCCCTCGAGCCTCTTACACAGGAACAGGAGGATGCCATTCATCTCCTCGAGCCTGTTACACAGGAACAGGAGGAGGCCATTCAGCCCCTCAAGACTGTTACACAGGAACAGGAGGACGCCATTCAGCCCCTCGAGCCTGTTACACATGAACAGGAGGAGGCCATTCAGCCCCTCGAGACTGTTACACAGGAACAGGAGGAGGCCATTCAGTCTCTCGATCCTGTTACACAGGAACAGGAGGAGACCCATTCAGCCCTTCGAGACTGTTACACAGGAACAGGAGGAGGCCATTCACTCCCTCGAGCCTGTTATACAGGAACAGGAGGAGGCCCATTCAGTCCCTCGAGACTGTTACACAGGAACAGGAGGAGGCCATTCAGCCCCTCGAACCAGTTACACAGGAACAGGAGGAGGCCATTCAGCCCCACAAACCTGTTACGGAGGAACAGCAGAAGGCCCATTAAGCCCCTCGAACCTGTTACATAGGAACAAGAGGAGGCCATTCAGCCCCTTGAGCCTGTTACACAGGAGCAGGAGAAAGCCCATTCAGCCCCTCGAGACTGTTACACAGGAGCAGGAGAAAGCCCATTCAGCCCCGCGAGACTGTTCCACAGGAACAGGAGGAGGCCCATTCCGCCAATCGAACCTGTTACAGAGGAACAGGAGGAGGCCATTCAGCCCCTCGAGCCTGTTACACATTCACAGCAGGGGCCCATTCAGCCCCTCGAGCCTGTTACACAGGAACAGGAGAAGGCCATTCAGCCCCTCGAGCCAGTTAGACAGGAACAGGAGGAGGCCATTCAGCCCCTCGAGCCAGTTACAGAGGAACAGCAGGACCCCAATTCAGCCCTTCGAGCCTGTTACACAGGAACAGGAGGAAGCCCATTCCGCCCCTCGAGCCTGTTACACAGGAACAGGAGGAGGCACATTCAGCCCCTCGAGCCTGTTACACAGGAACAGGAGGCCATTCAGTCCCCGAGCCTGTTACACAGGACCAGGCGGAGGCCCATTCCGCCAATCGACCCTGTTACACAGGAAGAGGAGGAGACCATTCAGCCCCTCGAGCCTGTTACACAGGAAGAGGAGGAGACCATTCAGCCCTTCGAGGCTGTTCATAGGAAGAGGAGGAGGCCCATTCAGCCCCTAGAGCCTGTTACACATGAACAGGAGGAGGCCCATTCAGCCACTCGAGACTGTTACACAGGAACAGGAGGAGGCCATTCAGCCCCACGAGCCTGTTACACAGGAACAGGAGGAGGCCATTCAGCACATCGAGCCTGTTGCACAGGAACAGGAGAAGGACATTCAGCCCCTCGAGCCTGTGACACAGGAACAGGAGGACGCCATTCATCTCCTCGAGTATGTTACACAGGAACAGGAGGAGGCCATTCAGCCCCTCAAGACTGTTACACAGGAACAGGAGGACGCCATTCAGCCCCTCGAGCCTGTTACACATGAACAGGAGGAGGCCATTCAGCCCCTCGAGACTGTTACACAGGAACAGGAGGAGGCCATTCAGTCTCTCGATCCTGTTACACAGGAACAGGAGGAGACCCATTCAGCCCTTCGAGACTGTTACACAGGAACAGGAGGAGGCCATTCACTCCCTCGAGCCTGTTATACAGGAACAGGAGGAGGCCCATTCAGTCCCTCGAGACTGTTACACAGGAACAGGAGGAGGCCATTCAGCCCCTCGAACCAGTTACACAGGAACAGGAGGAGGCCATTCAGCCCCTCGAACCAGTTACACAGGAACAGGAGGAGGCCATTCAGCCCCACAAACCTGTTACGGAGGAACAGCAGAAGGCCCATTAAGCCCCTCGAACCTGTTACATAGGAACAAGAGGAGGCCATTCAGCCCCTTGAGCCTGTTACACAGGAGCAGGAGAAAGCCCATTCAGCCCCTCGAGACTGTTACACAGGAGCAGGAGAAAGCCCATTCAGCCCCGCGAGACTGTTCCACAGGAACAGGAGGAGGCCCATTCCGCCTATCGAACCTGTTACAGAGGAACAGGAGGAGGCCATTCAGCCCCTCGAGCCTGTTACACATTCACAGCAGGGGCCCATTCAGCCCCTCGAGCCTGTTACACAGGAACAGGAGAAGGCCATTCAGCCCCTCGAGCCAGTTAGACAGGAACAGGAGGAGGCCATTCAGCCCCTCGAGCCAGTTACAGAGGAACAGCAGGACCCCAATTCAGCCCTTCGAGCCTGTTACACAGGAACAGGAGGAAGCCCATTCCGCCCCTCGAGCCTGTTACACAGGAACAGGAGGAGGCCCATTCAGCCCCTCGAGCCTGTTACACAGGAACAGGAGGAGACCCATTCAGCCCCTCGAGACTGTTATACAGGAACAGGAGGAGGCCATTCAGCCCCTCGAGTCTGTTACACAGGAACAGTAGGAGGCCATTCAGCCCGTCGATCCTGTTCCACAGGAATAGGGGGAGGCTCAATTTTGCCCCTCGAGCCTGTTGCACAGGAACAGGAGGAGGCACATTCAGCCCCTCGAGCCTGTTACACAGGAACAGGAGGCCATTCAGTCCCCGAGCCTGTTACACAGGAACAGGAGGAGGCCCATTCCGCCAATCGACCCTGTTACACAGGAAGAGGAGGAGACCATTCAGCCCCTCGAGCCTGTTACACAGGAAGAGGAGGAGACCATTCAGCCCCTCGAGGCTGTTCATAGGAAGAGGAGGAGGCCATTCAGCCCCTAGAGCCTGTTACACATGAACAGGAGGAGGCCCATTCAGCCACTCGAGACTGTTACACAGGAACAGGAGGAGGCCATTCAGCACCTCGAGCCTGTTGCACAGGAACAGGAGAAGGACATTAAGCCCCTCAAGCCTGTTACACAGGAACAGGAGGACGCCATTCATCCCCTCGAGCCTGTTACACAGGAACAGGAGGAGGCCATTCAGCCCCTCAAGACTGTTACACAGGAACAGGAGGACGCCATTCAGCCCATCGAGCCTGTTACACAGGACCAGGAGGACGCCATTCAGCCTCTCAAGACTGTTACACAGGAACAGGAGGAGGCCATTCAGTCCCTCGATCCTGTTACACAGGAACAGGAGGTGGCCCATTCAGCCCCTCGAGACTGTTACACAGGAACAGGAGGAGGCCATTCACTCCCTTGAGCCTGTTATACAGGAACAGGAGGAGGCCCATTCAGTCCCTCGAGACTGTTACACAGGAACAGGAGGAGGCCATTCAGCCCCTCGAACCAGTTACACAGGAACAGGAGGAGGCCATTCAGCCCCTCGAACCAGTTACACAGGATCAGGAGGAGGCCATTCAGCCCCGCAACCCTGTTACGGAGGAACAGCAGAAGGCCCATTAAGCCTCTCGTACCTGTTACATAGGAACAGGAGGAGGCCATTCAGCCCCTTGAGCCTCTTACACAGGAGCAGGAGAAAGCCCATTCAGCCCCTCGAGACTGTTACACAGGAGCAGGAGAAAGCCCATTCAGCACCTCGAGACTGTTACACAGGAACAGGAGGAGGCCATTCATCCCGTCGACCCTGTTACACAGGAACAGGGAGAGGCTCAATTTTGCCCCTCGAGCCTGTTACACAGGAACAGGAGGAGGCACATTCAGCCCCTCGAGCCTGTTACACAGGAACAGGAGGCCATTCAGTCCCCCGAGCCTGTTACACAGGAACAGGAGGAGGCCCATTCCGCCAATCGAACCTGTTACAGAGGAACAGGAGGAGGCCCATTCAGCCTCTCGAGCCTGTTACACAGGATCAGGAGGAGGCCATTCAGCCCCTCAAGCCTGTTACACCGGAACAGGAGGAGGTCATTCAGCCCCTCAAGCCTGTTACACAGGAACAGGAGGAGGCCATTCATCCAATCGAGCCAGTTACGTGGGAACAGGAGGAGGTCCATTCAGCCCCTCATGACTTTTACACAGGAACAGGAGGAGGCCCATTCAGCCCCTCGAGCCTGTTGAACAGGAACAGGAGAAGGCCATTCAGCCACTCGAGCCTGTGACACAGGAACAGGAGGAGGCCATTCAGCCCCTCGAGCCTGTTACACAGGAACAGGAGGAGGCCATTCAGCCCCTTGAACCAGTTACATAGGAACAGGCGGAGGCCCATTCAGCCCCTCGAGTCAGTTACACAGGAACAGGAGGAGGCCGATTCAGCCTCTCGAGCCTGTTACACAGGAACAGGAGGAGGCCATTCAGCCCCTCAAGCCTGTTACACAGGAACATGAGGAGGCCATTCAGTCTCTCGAGCCTGTTACACAGGAACAGGAGGAGGCCATTCATCCCCTCGAGCCAGTTACGTAGGAACAGGAGGAGGCCCATTCAGCCTCTCGAGCCTGTTACAGTGGAACAGGAGGAGGCCCATTCAGCCCCTCGAGCCTGTTGCACAGGAACAGGAGAAGGCCATTCAGCCACTCGAGCCTGTGACACAGGAACAGGAGGAGGCCATTCAGCCCCTCGAGCCTGTGACACAGGAACAGGAGGAGGCCATTCAGCCCCTTAAACCAGTTACATAGGAACAGGCGGAAGCCCATTCAGCCCCTCGAGCCAGTTACACAGGAACAGGAGGAGGACGATTCAGCCTCTCGAGCCTGTTACACAGGAACAGGAGGAGGCCATTCAGCCCCTCAAGCCTGTTACACAGGAACATGAGGAGGCCATTCAGTCTCTCGAGCCTGTTACACAGGAACAGGAGGAGGCCATTCATCCCCTCGAGCCAGTTACGTAGGAACAGGAGGAGGCCCATTCAGCCTCTCGAGCCTGTTACAGTGGAACAGGAGGAGACCATTCAGCCCCTTGAGCCTGTTACACAGGAACAGGAGGAGGCCATTCAGCCCCTCAAAACTGTTACACAGGAACAGGAGTAGGCCATTCAGCCGCTCGAGCCTGTTACACAGGAACAAGAGGAGGCCATTCAGTCTCTCAAGACTGTTACACAGGAACAGGAGTAGGCCATTCAGCCGCTCGAGCCTGTTACACAGGAACAAGAGGAGGCCATTCAGACCCTCGAACTTGTTGCACAGGAACAGGAGGGGGCCCATTCAGCCCCTTGAACCAGTTACATAGGAACAGGCGGAGGCCCATTCAGCCCCTCGAGCCTGTTACACAGGAACAGGAGGAGGCCATTCAGCCCCTCCAGCCTCTTACACAGGAACTGAAGGGGGCCCATTCAGCCCTTTGAACCAGTTACACAGGAACAGGCGGAGGCCCATTCAGCCCCTCGAGCCTGTTACACAGGAACAGGAGGAGACCACTAAGCCCCTCAAGCCTGTTACACAGGAATAAGAAGAAGCCATTCAGTCCCTTGAGCCTGTTAGACAGCAACAGCAGGAGGCCCATTCAGCCCTTTCGAACCTGTTACACAGGAACAGGAGGTGGCCCATTCAGTCCCTCGAGCCTGTTACACAGGAACAGGAGGAGGCCTATTTAGCCCCTCGAACCTGTTAACAGGAACAGAAGAAGGCCATTCAGCCCCTCAAGCCTGTTACACAGGAACAGGAGGAGGCCATTCAGCCCCTCGAGCGTATTACACAGGAACAGGAGGAGGCCATTCATCCCCTCGAGCCAGTTACGTAGGAACAGGGGGAGGCCATTCAGCCCCTCGAGCCTGTTACAGTGGAACAGGAGGAGACCATTCAGCCCCTCGAGCCTGGTACACAGGAACAGGAGGAGGCCATTCCGCCCCTCAAGACTGCTACACAGGAACAGGAGGAGGCCATTCATCCCCTCGAGTCTGGTACACAGGAAAGGGAGGTGGCCCTTCAGGCCCTCGAGGATTTTACACTGGAACAGGGCGGCCATTCAGCCCCTCATGACTTTTACACAGGAAAGGGAGGAGGCCATTCAGCTCTGCCAGCCTGTTACACAGGAACAGGATACTGCCATTCAGCCTCTTGAACCAGTTACATAGGAACAGGAGGGGACCCATTCAGCCCCTTGAACCAGTTACATAGGAACAGGCGGAGGCCCATTCAGCCCCTCGAGCCTGTTACACAGGAACAGGAGGAGGCCCATTCAGCCCCTCGAGCCTCTTACACAGGAACTGGAGGGTGCCCATTCAGCCCCTTGAACCAGTTACATAGGAACAGGCGGAGGCCCATTCAGCCCTTCGAGCCTGATATACAGGAACAGGAGGAAGCCCATTCAGACCCTCAAGCCAATTACACAGGAACAGGAGGAGGCCCATTCAGCTCCTCGATATGTTACACAGGTACAAGAGGGGGCCTTAACCCTGTTGCAGAGGAACAGGTGGAGGCCATTCAGCCCCCGTGCCGATTACACAGGAACAGGAGGAGCCCATTCAGACCCACAAGCTTGCTCCCCAGGAACAGGAGAAGGCCATTCAGTCCCTCGAGCCTGGTACACAGGAACAGGAGAAGGTCATTCAGTCCCTCGAGCCTGTTCCACAGGAACAGGAGGAGGCCCATTCAGCCCCTCGAGACTGTTACACAGGAACAGGAAGATGCCCATTCAGCCCCTCGAACCTGTTAAACAGGAACAGGAGGAGGCCATTTAGCCCCTCGAACCTGTTAAACAGGAACAGGAGGAGGCCATTCAGCCCCTCGAGCCTGTTACAAAGGAACAGGTGGAGGCCCATTCAGCCCCTCAAGCTTGGTACACAGGAACAGAAGGTGGCCATTCAGCCCCTCGAGGCTGTTCATAGGAAGAGGAGGAGGCCATTCAGGCCCTCGAGCCTGTTACACAGGAACAGGAGGAGGCCCAGTCAGCCCCTCAAGCTTGTTACACAGGAACAGGAGGAGGCCATTCAGCCCCTCAAAACTGTTACACAGGAACAGGAGAAGGCCATTCAGCCCCACGAGCCTGTTACACAGGAACAGGAGGAGGCCATTCAGCCCCTCGAGCCTGTTGCACAGGAACAGGAGGGGGCCCATTCAGCCTCTCGAGCCTGTTACACAGGAACAGGAAGCGGCCTTTCAGCCCCTCGAGCGTGTTACACAGGAACAGGAGGAGACCACTAAGCCCCTCGAGCCTGTTACACAGGAACAGGAAGAGGCCCATTTAGACCCTCGAGCCTGTTATACAGGAACAGGAGGAGGCCCATTCAGCCGCTCGATTTCTTTTACAGAGGAAAAGGAGGAGGCCATTCGCCACCTCGAGCCTGTTTACAGGAACAGGAGGAGGCCATTCAGCGCCTCGAGCCTGATACACAGGAACAGGAGGGGGCCATTCAGCCTCTAGAGCCTGTTACACAGGAACAGGAGGAGGCCATTCAGCCCCTCGAGCCTGTTGCACAGGAACAGAAGAAGGACATTCAGCCCCTCGAGCCTGTTACACAGGAACAGGGGGAGGCCATTCAGCCCCTCGAGCGTGGTACACAGGAACAGGAGGAGGCCATTCCGCCCCTCAAGACTGCTACACAGGAACAGGAGGAGGCCATTCATCCCCTCGAGTCTGGTACACAGGAACAGGAGGAGGCCATTCAGCCCCTCAAGACTGCTACACAGGAACAGGAGGAGCCCATTCAGCCCCTCGAGACAGTTACACAGGAAAGGGAGGTGGCCCTTCAGGCCCTCGAGGATTTTACACTGGAACAGGGCGGCCATTCAGCCCCTCTTGACTTTTACACAGGAATGGGAGGAGGCCATTCAGTCCCTCAAGCCAGTTACACAGGAACAGGAGGAGGCCATTCAGCCCCTCGAGCCTGTTACACAGGAACAGGAGGAGGCCATTCAGCCCCTCGAGCCTGTTACACAGGAACAGGAGGAGGCCCATTCAGACCCTCGATCCTGTTACACAGGTACAAGAGGGGGCCTTAAATCTGTTACAGAGGAACAGGAGGTGGCCATTCAGCCCCCGTGCTGATTAGAGAGGAACAGGAGGAGCCCATTCAGCCCCTCAAGCCTGTTACACAGGAACAGGAGGAGGCCATTCAGTCCCTCGAGCCTGTTAGACAGGAACAGCAGGAGGCCATTCAGCCCCTCGAACCTGCTACATCGGAACAGGAGGAGGCCATTCAGCCCCCGTGCCGATTACACAGGAACAGGAGGAGCCCATTCAGCCCCTCAAGCCTGTTCCCCAGGAACAGGAGAAGGCCATTCAGTCCCTCGAGCCTGGTACACAGGAATAGGAAGAGCCCATTCAGCCCCTCAAGCCTGTTCCCCAGGAACAGGAGAAGGCCATTCAGCCCCTCGAGCCTGTTACACAGGAACAGGTGGAGGCCCATTCAGCCCCTCAAGCTTGGCACACAGGAACAGGAGGTTGCCATTCAGCCCCTTGAGGCTGTTACACAGGAACAGGAGGAGGCCATTCAGCCCCTCGAGCCAGTTACGTAGGAACAGGAGGAGGCCCATTCAGCCTCTCGAGCCTGTTACAGTGGAACAGGAGGAGACCATTCAGCCCCTTGAGCCTGTTACACAGGAACAGGAGGAGGCCATTCAGCCCCTCAAAACTGTTACACAGGAACAGGAGTAGGCCATTCAGCCGCTCGAGCCTGTTGCACAGGAACATGAGGAGGCCATTCAGTCTCTCGATCCTGTTACACAGGAACAGGAGGAGGCCATTCATCCCCTCGAGCCAGTTACGTAGGAACAGGAGGAGGCCCATTCAGCCTCTCGAGCCTGTTACAGTGGAACAGGAGGAGACCATTCAGCCCCTTGAGCCTGTTACACAGGAACAGGAGGAGGCCATTCAGCTCCTCAAAACTGTTACACAGGAACAGGAGTAGGCCATTCAGCCGCTCGAGCCTGTTACACAGGAACAGGAGAAGGCCATTCAGTCCCTCGAGCCTGGTACACAGGAATAGGAAGAGCCCATTCAGCCCCTCAAGCCTGTTCCCCAGGAACAGGAGAAGGCCATTCAGCCCCTCGAGCCTGTTACACAGGAACAGGCGGAGGCCCATTCAGCCCCTCGAGCCAGTTACACAGGAACAGGAGGAGGCCGATTCAGCCTCTCGAGCCTGTTACACAGGAACAGGAGGAGGCCATTCAGCCCCTCAAGCCTGTTACACAGGAACATGAGGAGGCCATTCAGTCTCTCGAGCCTGTTACACAGGAACAGGAGGAGGCCATTCATCCCCTCGAGCCAGTTACGTAGGAACAGGAGGAGGCCCATTCAGCCTCTCGAGCCTGTTACAGTGGAACAGGAGGAGACCATTCAGCCCCTTGAGCCTGTTACACAGGAACAGGAGGAGGCCATTCAGCCCCTCAAAACTGTTACACAGGAACAGGAGTAGGCCATTCAGCCGCTCGAGCCTGTTACACAGGAACAAGAGGAGGCCATTCAGTCTCTCAAGACTGTTACACAGGAACAGGAGTAGGCCATTCAGCCGCTCGAGCCTGTTACACAGGAACAAGAGGAGGCCATTCAGACCCTCGAACTTGTTGCACAGGAACAGGAGGGGGCCCATTCAGCCCCTTGAACCAGTTACATAGGAACAGGCGGAGGCCCATTCAGCCCCTCGAGCCTGTTACA